>NC_056725.1:1602812134-1602842266 GCF_019279795.1 Protopterus annectens | reverse complement strand
TACGGTAGATATACAGTAGGTGTCATACATGTGCCTGTCTGCATGAACAGGTGCCAGCATCAACATAGGCACACTCACACAGGGACGCACACACATTGACACACTTAGCAGGGTCAGGAGTGCAACTCTTCAGTAGTGGGATTGCCACAACACATCAATGTGCAGGTATCACATGCATCACATGGGTCATAAGGAGGCTTTTTAGGCCACTGACACCCCGTACAATTCATATACTCAACTTTGGTAAGGCTGCTGATGTCACTCACCTAGAAATACACCTCTGGGGAAATCCTAGCCCCGTAATCTCCTTAGTGCCTCCTGCAACTATGTACTGCTGTAGTGTGAGTATGTAGGTAGGTGATCCAATCCCAGACCTGGCAACTGTGTGCTTGTGTGTGTCTGACTGAGTAGAGATCAATGCTTTTTAGGCCACCCACACCCCGTACAATGCATATACCAACTTTGGCAAGGCTGCTGATGTCACTCACCTAGAAATACACCTGTGTGGAAATCATAACCAAGTAATCTCCGCAGCACCTCCTGTAACTGCGTACTGTTGTAGTGTGAGAAAGTATGTAGGTAGATGTTCTAACCCCAGATCTGGCAATTGTGTGTGTGTGTGTGTGTGTGTGTGTGTGTGTGTGTGTGTGTGTCTGAATGAATAAAGAGCAATGCTGTTTAGGCCACTCATACCCCATACAATTCATATACTCAACTTTAGCAAGGCTGCTGATGTCACTTATCTAGAAATACACCTCTGGGGAAATCATAGCCCAGTACTCTCCGTAGTGCATCCTGTAACTGCATAATGCTGTAGTGTGATAAAGTAGTTAGGTAGGTGTTCTAACCCCAGACGTGGCAACTGCGTGTTTGTGCATGAATCTGTGTATGTCTGACTGAATCGAGAGCGATGCCTTTTAGGCTACTCACACCCCGTACAATTCATATACCAACTTTGGCAAGGCTGCTGATGTCACTCACCTAGAAATACACCTCTGGGGAAATCATAGCCCAGTAATCTCCGTAGTGCATCCTGTAACTGTGTAGTGTGAAAAAGTAGTTAGGTAGGTGTTCTAACCCCAGACTTGGCAACTGTGTGTATCTGTGTCTCTTTCTGTTTATGACTGAGTGACGAACAATGCTTTTTAGGTATAGAATTCATATACCCAATGTTGGCAAGCCTGCTGATGTCACTCACCTAGAAATACACCTCTGGGAAAGTCATAGCCCAGTAATGTCTGTAGCGCATCCTGTAACTGTGTAGTGTGATTTAGAACTGTGGTAGGGTTCCATCACCACCCATGACAATTCTGGATGTTTTGCGTGTGTTTCAATGTCTGTGCATGGAGCAATGCATCATAGGCTACTCACTTGCAGTACATTTCAAATGCCCTACTTTGCCAATCCTGCTGATGTCATTCACTGTGAAATACATCTTGGGGAGAAAGTTCCCTGTAATCCCTGTGGTGCAACTGGTAACTGTTCCATGCTGTAGTGTGATGTAGGCCTTGGTCAGGAGTTCTATACCCACGCGTGAAAGTTGTGGATGTTTTGTGTGTGTCTCACTGTCTGTGTAGGGAGCAATACATTTTAGGCTAATCACTCGCAGTACAGGTGAAATGCCCTACTTTGGTAATCCTGCTGATGTCACTCACTGTGAAATACAACTTTGGGGAAAAAGTCCTCCAGTAATGTCTGTGGTGTGTACAATAAGTGAGTAGTGCTGTAGTGTAATAAACTAGTTAGGTAGGGGTTGAACTCCCAGACATGACAGGTGCATGTGTAACTCATATCCTGTGTAAAGGTGAGTGTGTGACACCTGTGGCCAATGTGGAGGGGGTTTTGCTTATTTCTTTTATGGTGGCCCTACTATATATCACAATGTCAACCATACAGGGATAACAGATGTAAAAGGTGTATTTCACATTGAATGACCTCAGCAGGCTTGTCATGATACTGCTATGGGGAGGACGGTGTGTGCATGGGCCGTAACCCATTCATGTAGGAGTTGACATGCCACATGCGGGCACACATGGGGTCATATGCCACAGGTACGTGTATACAGCTACTAGGTGGCTACTTCCTTGCACAGTCATGTTGCACAGCTGGCATGTGCACCATGCTGTCATGCTGACCAATACTGGTGGCTAGTATCTGCAGTGAGTGACACCTGCACCTCATGTGTGTGGGGTCCTTTGCCTGTTTGCTGGGTGGGACAGGCCCAGATGGCTCCTTGTCATGGTCACCCTCTTCCACACATCTATATCCATCTACCTTTGACTTATTATAGTGTGTTCTCCTTACATATATGTCTGCATTCCTATCCACTGTGTGTGCAAGACAGGAGTGGTGCATACTGACGTGTCTGCAATAAGAACTGCAACTGTCAGATATGTCTGGTCCACTGGTGTTTGCTGACATGGACTTCATGTGTTTAAGTGTGTGAGCATGCCCAGTATGGCCATCTATACTGCAAAAGTGGATCAATTCCAGGTAGTTTGTACTGCGGTGCTGACCTATGTGTTGTACACCAACAGGTAGCATGTGTGTGTGTGTAGGGTATACATCGGTCATTTGGCATTGACTGTTGCTACATTTCTGCATAGTGGGGAGGGGACACCTGACTGTTTCTATATTTCTACACAGGGGTGGGGGCACACCTGACTGTTACTATAAGTGTACATGGGATGGTGGGGCACACCTTACACTTTTACATATTTGCTAGGACTGTACTGGTATGTCGGGTACACTATTTCAGTCTGTAGCCTTACCTACCATGCTGGCTAGAGGCATACCAGTGTACTTCAGATCTTAGCTTTATCTACCTACACATTAGTTTCTGACTTCCTAGCCTTCACAACTTACATCCAACTGGCCGGCCTGCTGTAGTTTGTCTGTGTAGGCCTGGGGTAGAGGTTACACATGGGGCTCATTTAGAGGCCATAGCACAGCATTTTTTTGTGTTTGTCTACACCTATCCGGCTGGCTGTGACTATTGTTGGGTATGTGTCCCCCCCAACTGGCATGTGTGAGTCACTTACCTTTAGGGGATGTCCCAGTATTGGGGGTGGTGCTGCAGGGCTGCCTTTGTTGGATGCACATAGTACACTCCTTATACATGGTTGAGCACAGGTAGTGTCATGCTTGGCATCCCTTTTACTGTATGTGCGAGTTGGAGAGAGGTGTCATTCCCTGGGTCCCTACTGTGTCAGTGCATGTGCTATGCATTGCCTCTTTGCCAAGGCCAGGGCATACTGGGCACACTTCCTTCTGCCTACTGGGGCAGGCTCAGGTTGTTCCTTCTCCATGTCACTCTGCGCCTGTGCAGACCTTGGCACTGGTGGGGGGCTGTGTGTCCCTGCCCCATGCTGTTCCTGCTGCAACTGTTTCTGCAGGATCATATTGTGTAGCATGACACATACAAGGACAATTTGGGTACATGTAGCTGGTGAGTACTGCAAGGCTCCATCAGATGTGTCCAGGCACCGGAACCATGACTTGAGCATCCCAAACACATGCTCTGTTATGATTCGTGTTTGTGCGTGTGCCTCATTATGGAGTTCTTGTTCAGGTGTGTGTGGATTTCTGATGGGTCTCATCAACCATGGCTCCAGTGCATATCCTGCATCCCCCACTAGGTGACCATGTGGGATGTCCCCATTGGCAAATGTCTGGTACAGTTGTGTCAGATGTCAGATGTGGAAATAGTGGTAGCTTCCAGGGCAGCCAGCACACATATTCATTATTATACCCTGGGCATCGCCCACGACCTGGCAGTTGATGGAGGGGAAGCCCTTGTGGTTGATGTAGACCCAACCCCGCTCACCTGCTGGTGCTTTAATGCATATGTGCATGCAGTCTATTGCACCCACTAACTCAGGGTATTCTGCTATTTGACTGTACTGCATGATATGTTAGTAATGCCAGCCAGACATCCTACAGGTGGGATGGAGCACTGTTAACATGTACTGCCATTTTGTGTAGGATCCTGCTTATGGGATCTGCTAAAGTTGATATTGTATTGCAGGCCAGATGTGTTTCTCAAGGAGGGGGAATACCTATCCATGCCAGATGTATGTTGTTTGGGTCTCTCAAACACATCAATGGTGCATGTGGACATATATGTTGTGATTACGTTCCCAGTTCCATCTACAGATGTATGTCCATATATAACTAGATTGATATATATGTGTTCACCTTTGACAGGGAGACAATCGTTCCTTCAAATGGCCCTTTCTGCAAACTGAAACAACAAACCTGTCATTTCTTACTGCACCACAGTTCAAAACACAGCAGTTCTAAAGGCACCTTCGCTGACTCTCGAACTGCAAGTTGGAATACATATCGCAATGCCGGAGGGCATGCCCCCTGCACCCCCCATCTGGGGAGATGGGCCCCCCATAACTCCCCTACTGTGATATACTAACTCCTAGTTTGCACTACAGTGAAAATAGGCAAATATTCCCCATCACCACTATAGTGCCTTCTGCAATGAAATTGCCTAATCTGCAATGAGCGAATGCATAGTGACATTCGGTCATTGCACATTCGATGCATGTATTGCAAGATTGTGCAGTGTTGAGAATATACTTTTGGCCTTCCAGCTTTCGGACACATGGATTTCTCCCTTTGAAAGGTGAGTCATATATATGCTGACATATATGCATTCCTAGTGCTGTATATATGTGGAATTGTTGAGGTATACATATATATATATATATATATATATATATATATCTATGGATGTATGCGTATATATGTATATATGTATTTATTGGCATATATATATATATATATATATATATATAGATATATATATAGTATATATTTCTATACCTATATCTACATATATAGATATGTTATATCCATTTAAAGATTAATATATATACACACACAAATACATTTACATGGCGAAATACATTCCCTGTAGTGTTGTATACTTGGGCTGGATGGTATGTATGTGAAAACATCATGATTATGCATATCTGCCATGGCTTACTGGGAAATCACTTTGTGTATGGTGTGCAGGATCCTGGTTTCGAGCCTTGCAGGAGCTGTTTATTTTGTTGCTGGGCAGAACACAGCCCGTTGGATACAGAGTGAGTAAGGCAATTTAAGGCAGTTGTAATCGGGTTCGCATGCATTTGCGCAATGGTAAGAACTGCTAACCTCCATTTACATGTTCATACACTCAGCTTCTAAATTGCTTAACCTGTGTATGCAGTGCTTAGGTCCATGCAAACCTGCTTACAACTGCTATAAGGTGCCTTAATCACTCTCTATCCAATGGGCCGTGTTCTACCCAGCAACAAAATAAACAGCTCTTGCAAGGCTCAAGCCAAGGACCCTGCACACCTTAGACAAAGTGATGTACCACTAAGCCATGACAGGTAGACAGATATTCAATGTTTCTGAAACTTATCAGCCAGTCCTGTCATGGAACAGTACAGAGAATGTATACCAACATCTAGATGTCTGCGTGTGTACCTATATTGCAACCTTAACAGATACAACATACCCATATATGTATAGATATACATATATATAGCTATATGTGTTGTTTTATTAACTCTATATACATATATATCACTATCTATGCACATATACTTATATAGCTGTTAGCAGATATATATATATATATCTATATAGGTATATATGGCCATACATCTGTAGATAGCAATTGCAGATTAACAAATTCATCTATGTCCACATGCACCGTTAATGGGGTTGAGAGGCCCCGCAGACTATACGTCTTGTACGAATAGGCATCCCCCATAGACAAACACATGCTCCCTGCAATACACTACCAAGTACAATCTGCCTCCCACAGGACATGTAATATGTGGAAGCCATCAACATCCCTAGGATACAGATACACAGACACATATATGCAGATACATATATATATATATATATGTGTGTGTGTGTATATATATATATATATATATATATATATATATATATATATATATATATATATGTGACTACACATACACACACACACATATATATGTACAGTAAGATATATATGTAGGAGGTGCACACATTATGAAACAGCCACTATGCCTGCAGTTAACACCTGAACAACTGGACAGTGTATGGGTGACACATACTAATGTCAGTCATTGCCTGCAACATATACCCATAGAAAGGTCTTAGGAAAAACACCACACACAGGTTTGCAGAAATTGGAATCCTTTAATTGTGTACTATAACAGTTCTATATGCCATATCATATAGCTGTTCAAATACTGGCAACCATATAAATGGAGTACTGCAACTGTGAAACAGTTACACTAATACAGTAGTCTGGAAAGATTCACAACTGTTGCTGTTCAGGCCAGGCCCTTCAGAATGTACAATAGTGCAGACAGACTGGGCCACAGGATACCCCACAATCAACAGTATGTACTGTAGGTGTGTAGTTCAGCTGCCTCTATCTACACTCTGTACAAACTCTATAGGAGGTAAAGACATTTTGTGATCAAATGGGTTGTACCTGATACATAACAAGGCATAATGTACAGAACAGTCTGTATGGCAGGAGGCAGTAGGCTTGCAGTGCCCCAAGTTATGTAAGTAATGTCAATATAGGTGGAGTATACGGTACTGTACATCCACATACCTTGCGGCAGCTCAACCCTGATACCCCCACATTTTGTAACAGCCTAGGTCATTTATGGTGCTCCCCATTTAGACTCAATAATACAAGCCCATATACCACTGTTACATACACTGGCCTCTGCAGTGCATAAAGGCACACATGTGTTGTGTAGGTGATGCTTATACATATATGGGCCCAAGCCCCACTGTATGTGTGGGGGATACAACAGCAGTGGACTAATGGCAGCATTGGCAGTGTGATATACTCACAGCCCACTAGAGAACATCCCCCAACAGCATGACATATGTGCAAAGCTTGGTATGTAGATGGGGGACAGAGGCTGGAACACAGGCACATATGTGGAACACTGTTGCCATACACTAAGCAAGGCGCTGGTGTTACAGGATAGTCTGCAACATACCCTTAGTCAGGGAATTGAGGTTAGATGTAGACATGGATGTAGCCATGTACTGATAGCACCCAACATACACACTGCCAGTGTAATATCTGACACAGGACCTGTGTGGTGGACAGACAACACATGATAGGCATACCTCTGTCCAGTAAGAGGTTAGGCCCACAGTAGTGAGCTTTGCAGACAGACTGCATACCAAGGTACACTAGTATGTACACACACACACACACACACACACACACACACACACACACACACACACACACATACACCCTGCAACACCAGTACTATGCAAAGCATTACACACCTCTACTCACAGTCTGTCTGTAGTTCCTGATCGCCCTACAAATATGTGGCCACTCTGAGTGTGCAGGTTCCCCTGTAGGAGGCATTGCTACCTGCTGCCTGTATCACTGAATCCCACACACAGGAAGGATGTCCATCACACAGGGTATGTAAAGGGACCACACCCACATGCTGTAGGGATTTATAGTGGGTGGTTGCCATGACAGTGTTAATTCAATGTAGTACACATGTGTAATTATATATATATATGGCTATCTGGATAAGTATATGTACATATATTTCCACCATATGTCTTGGACATGGAGTGTAGCCATACACCAGCCCCTACAGTCCCAAAGCCATAGTGCAAGGGGATGACAGGTATGCATAGCAGGTATATTACTAGACTGTTGCTACTGTCATTGGGATTGTCTTCACAGACATGGTGTGTGTGGATGCTGACATCTGCTTATAACATGTGTGCCATTGGCAACTGACAGACATCCTAAGGTAATCATTGTAAGGTACCGCTGCTAACATGTAATGCCCCTGTAGAGTGCAGCATAGATATTGGCCACTATATGTGGAACTTAGGACACACCCTGTACAGTCCAGAGGTATATACATAATCCCTTAGTGCACAACATGTGTACCAGGCCTGACAATTTGGATGCAGACAGCCATGTAGAGGAGTATAACACATAACGACTGGTATACATTTGGCACCATAGGTGTTGGATTCACACACTCCTGTTTGGCCTGACACATAATGACTGCTGGTACAGGGGTGCCATGGACACATACCACCAACTAGATATTGACATACATCCATACAGCATTCCACTGTTCTGTCTGACATACATGACATTTAAGGGAGGCCCAGCAGCAGAACATCTGGCAAGTATCTGCACATAACATCCCACTGGTTAAGTACACTAAGCTGCTAGGCATGTAACAATGCACTGTGCAGGCTACAGGCAGACTGGCTCAACACTGGCCTACAGCTCATGTGGGGAATGCACATGTACCTGCATATATAGCAGGCTCAACAGCCTTGACACAGCACAGGGTAAGATACATCTGTGCGACACCTGTGGCCAATGTGGAGGGGGTTTTGCTTATTTCTTTTATGGTGGCCCTACTATATATCACAATGTCAACCATACAGGGATAATAGATGTAAAAGGTGTATTTCACATTGAATGACCTCAGCAGGCTTGACATGATACTGCTATGGGGAGGACGGTGTGTGCATGGGCCGTAACCCATTCATGTAGGAGTTGACATGCCACATGCGGGCACACATGGGGTCATATGCCACAGGTGCATGTATACAGCTACTAGGTGGCTAATTCCTTGCACAGTCATGTTGCACAGCTGGCATGTGCAACATGCTGTCATGCTGGCCGATACTGGTGGCTAGTATCTGCAGTGAGTGACACCTGTACCTCATGTGTTTGGGGTCCTTTGCCTGTTTACTGGGTGGCACAGGCCCAGATGGCTCCTTGTCATGGTCACCCTCTTCCACACATCTATGTCCATCTACCTTTGACTTATTATAGTGTGTTCTCCTTACATATATGTCTGTATTCCTATCCACTGTGTGTGCAAGACAGGAGTGGTGCATACTGACGTGTCTGCACTAAGAACTGCAACTGTCAGATATGTCTGGTCCACTGGTGTTTGCTGACATGGACTTCATGTGTTTAAGTGTGTGAGCATGCCCAGTATGGCCTTTCAGTATGTTGTTGACTGTCATTGCCTTCATTCCTCTAAGTGTGCGAGCATGCCCAGTATGGCCATCTATACTGCATGAGTGGATCAATTCCAGGTAGTTTGTACTGCGGTGCTGACCTATGTGTTGTACATCAACAGGTAGCATGATGTGTGTGTAGGGTATACATCGGGCATTTGGCATTGACTGTTGCTACATTTCTGCATAGTGGGGGGGACACCTGACTGTTTCTACATTTCTACACAGGGGTGGGGGCACACCTGACTGTTACTATATAAGTGTACATGGGATGGTGGGGCACACCTTACACTTTTACACATTTGCTAGGACTGTACTGGTATGTCGGGTACACTATTTCAGTCCGTAGTCTTACCTATCATGCTGGCTAGAGGCATACCAGTGTACATCAGATCTTAGCTTTAACTACCTACATATTAGTTTCTGACTTCCTAGCCTTCACAATTTACATCCAACTGGCTGGCCTGCTGTAGTTTGTCTGTGTAGGCCTGGGGTAGAGGTTACACATGGGGCTCATTCAGAGGCCATAGCACAACATTTTTTTTTTGTGTTTGTCTACACCTATCCAGCTGGCTGTGACTATTGTTGGGTATGTGCCCCCCCCAACTGGCATATGTGAGTCACTTACCTTTGGGGGTGTCCCAGGATTGGGGGTGGTGCTGAAGGGCTGCCTTTGTCGGATGCACATTGTACACTCCCTATACATGGTTGAGCACAGGTAGTGTCATGCTTGGCATCCCTTTTACTGTATGTGCGAGTTGGAGAGAGGTGTCATTCCCTGGGTCCCTACTGTGTCAGTGCATGTGCTATGCATTGCCTCTTTGCCAAGGCCAGGGCATACTGGGCACACCTTCTTCTGCCTACTGGGGCAGGCTCAGGTTGTTCTTTCTCCATGTCACTCTGCACCTGTGCAGACCTTGGCACTGGTGGGGGGCTGTGTGTCCCTGCCCCATGCTGTTCCTGCTGCAGCTGTTTCTGCAGGATCATATTGTGTAGCATGGCACATACAAGGACAATTTGGGTACTTGTAGCTGGTGAGTACTGCAAGGCTCCATCAGATGTGTCCAGGCACCGGAACCATGACTTGAGCATTCCAAACACATGCTCTGTTATGATTCGTGTTTGTGCGTGTGCCTCATTATGGAGTTCTTCTTCAGGTGTGTGTGGATTTCTGATGGGTCTCATCAACCATGGCTCCAGTGCGTATCCTGCATCCCCCACTAGGTGACCATGTGGGATGTCCCCACTGGCAAATGTCTAGTACAGCTGCGTCAGATGCCAGATGTGGAAATAGTGGTAGCTTCCAGGGCAGCCAGCACACATATTCATTATTATACCCTGGGCATCGCACACGACCTGGCAGTTGATGGAGAGGAAGCCCTTGTGGTTGATGTAGACCCAACCCCGCTCACCTGCTGGTGCTTTAATGCATATGTGCATGCTTTCTATTGCACCCACTAACTCTGGGTATTCTGCTATTTGGTGGAAGAGACGCATATTGCTGGCCAACGCCTCATGGGTGATGGAGAAATATATGTGCTCAACGACATGTGCTGACATGGCATCCAGGAACTGGTGGAGTACTCTGGATGCTGATGCCTGTAAAATCTCCATCTTATCCCCAGTTGGCTTTTGGAAGGTATCTGTAGCTAGTATTCTTAGGCTTGCACATACCTTGGTATCCAATGGGATGGGTTCCCCTCTGTTAGTTCTGTGTGTCAGGCGTGGCCGGCACTGCTCAACAATTTGCTGTAGGAGGTCCCTGTCCACCTAATAGCACTCCACTATCTCCAGCTCATGTAGCTCTTGGTAGGTTATCCTGGGTCTGTACACTCTTCTCCGTCTCCTCAATGTGGGTTGCTCAGCAGCATTCACATCCTCACCACCCTCAGCCTCTTGCACATGCTGGTTTATGATAGCAAAAGCAGTCCCTAACATAGGTTCATAGATTAATACTAGGCTAGTTGTCTCTGTGGGCCATTTTAAGCCTAGCCAATTACCCCATGCGAGAATCAAACCCTGAACCTTGTGTCTGCAAAGTACATGCCTTAACCATTCTGCCATCCTCCCATCCTATTTTTTCTCTTGCTTTCGTTTTGTAAAATTTCCCCTTCTGTATACACCTGTGGGCAGAGTTTTTGGGAAAAACAAGGGGGAAAGGTGTTTGCATAGTTTATAGTGGTGTGCTTGGCTGGGCTGATCTGCTGCCTGTGTGATTGGCTAATTCTGATACATTTCACCTGTCAGCTAAGCTAGTTCTCCTTGAGTACCTTCCTACTGCTGTTTTCCCTTTCCATTGCCTCCCTGTTTAAGCCTGTGTGCTCGCCGTGCAAACGGAGTGCTCACATGTGCACAGAGCTGCTTTTTCCTGGTTAAACTTCCTTTTTCTTTCTGTAAAACCTGGTGTGCAGCACGCACATCTGCTTACACTTTGTAAAGAGTGCTAGGCAGGTTTAGACACACCCCTAGCTTAGCTGTGCTAAGCTAGGAGCAATCCCGAGCCACAGGTCTCCAATCCACTTACAGTATGCCTGACACCCCCCCATGATGTCACCTATATCCTAGTCTTTCACCCAGCTATTTATACTCTTACACTCTTGGGATCTGCCTCACACCCTAGGAAAATCTGGGATTCACTAACCTTTCCCTCATTTGCATAGGATTGCCTGCTAATGCATAGTTACATGCCCCACACTGAGCCTCCCCCCCTTAGCAACCATTACTCACTGGCCAGGTTGTCTTCTGCCTGCCATTCACTTGCATGGCAGAATACTGCTTTTAGTTAGAATGCTTATTTTAGGTTTATTTTATTATTTTCCCCACAATCCCATTTGCACGCTGCTGCCCTATGCTTAAACAGGCGAGGTCGGTGAAAATAAATAAAAGTTGTTTATTTTTTTTTAAACAGTTTGCAATGCCAATGGCCTTCTACTTGGCCATTGGCATACTTCCTCGATGACATGCAGCCTTTATTTGGAGCTGTCATAACTCCATTTTGTAGATTGCAGAGATGTAATCGGTTACTAACAGAGTACATGGCTGCACACTGCACTCGTCCTGCATGGACAGCTGCCAGCTTCCTGGATCGCGTATTACCCTCATTTGCATGGTTTCCACCTGCAAATAAGGGTAATTTGCAAACAGGAGCTCAGTCCATGCAGGATTAGTCTAATAGCTCACGTGCACGTCCCGGGAGCTAGTTCCTGGATCGCATGTCGGCCATATTGTCAAAAATAGCACTTAGACTAATCCTGCATGTTCTACAGGGCTTTGTAAATCTGGGGGCATACTTGAAACACAGCTTAAACAACAACTTAATTCCTGCATCTGACCAAAATTAATGAGGAGCAGTAATTCAAACTACAGAAAGAAATTATTACTGTAGTATGAGGGTATAATTCATGTGATATATGAACTAACAGGTACTATAAGTTTTGTGACAAATGGCAAAGCCTCAACTCCTGAAATAAAGTGTTTTAATCTTACAGAGCTAAACATTTCAGACATTGCATTCCAGATCTCCATGCATTCTATATATATATATATATATATATATATATATATATATATATATGTCAGTCCTTTGATTCATCAGAACTATTATAAGTGCAAGACCTAAGAAATCAGTGCCAGGTTGTCTGAAAAATAAATGAGTAACCAAATTAAACAAGCATTTTTCATTGCTGAATTTTGACTTGCAGAGCACTGGTACTGTATCAATAGGTGGGAATCAATGGGAGCAATCTAACTCATTTCACCTGGATCAAAGTAGGGCTTTATCCCTCTAAACCACTGGTATGAGCAATGGCACTAGCCTACTTTATTGAAGTAATACAGCCTCAGATAAGGTATTATATGTGCAAATGTCTCTTGAAATATTAAGCCCTGCTATGCAGTTTCACATCATGCAGAACAACTTAGCATGCAGGGTTGTACTATTCAACCTTATACAGATCTGCTTAGTAGTTATAGGTTATATTAATTTTTGCTATGGTAATGTTCTTATGAAAAATAAAGATGTTCAGAAGAATGCAACATATAGAATTATACTTAAGAAGTATTATTTAATTACAAGGAAGAGGAATATTTCACGCTAGATTATCTGTTGCAAATATCACTATTAAGTTTATAAGTGGGTGCTAAGCTAATGACCACTGGGGCCTTTTTAAACTCAGCCATGCATCCAAATCTCTGACAATTTCTGATACCTTTAGCAGTGTAAGCAGGAACTTGGAAGACAAAACATTTACAAGCAAGGGCCTGACAGATTAACCATTCACAGGTTGTCTGTGTCCATTAGTGAGACAGATGCCAAGACAGTGATGAATTTCCTGTTCCTCATCCACTTGTCCAAGTTACACTTGAATTGGGTTAAGGAAGAACTCTGTTTCACATGCATGGGGAATCTGTTCCAGAGAAGAGGTGATCTCTGGTATATATACGTGTCTATCCAGCAGGTTCTATTTATATCACAGGCAAGGTTTAAGTCTTTAAAACAGGTAATTCTGGTACTATTTGTTATGTGGATATACAGGAATGTCTATCAGAGTGTGGTCTGATGATGCCTTGCATGCCAGGCATAGATTTCTGCTCAACAGTCTGTAGGAGACAGAATATAGTTTTAATGAGTTAGCACCATTCAGCAGTATGGCCTTTCCCCAGTCTCTCTAATTTCCACAACAGGAAGTGTATTGACCAAACCATTTACTATGTTAAGTGTAGCATGTAAATATCACTCCAGATATATAACTAGTGAGAAATGTGGAATTTAAGACAGGCATGACAATTTAGAAACTGCATACTGAAGGATTGCTTTAAAAATAAGATTAGTGGAAGAATTCTTAAAGGGACTAAATAATAACAACTCTGTAATTTAACATCAGGAGCAGACTGTTCAAACAGGTGATAGAAAATCACTGCATTTCTAGTTTTTACATTTCTTTTATTTTTACTCAGAGTCATCCTTGGCAATTGCGTGTTCCAATTTAGACAATTTTGTTGGAGGTACTCAGCTGACACTCCCAAGCTGCCACCCTAACCCTCCTTATATCCTGGTTTCCTGGACTTAGAAATATTTCAGATTACATATCAGGAATTTATGCTATTACTGTGTATTGAAAGTAAAGCCATATGTTTATTTATTAGCTTATATTTTTTCATAAGACATATTAAACAGAAGTAAATTGCTGAACTCCTGGATTATCCATCCAACATTTCCTTTACTTCCTTTCCCAGACTCTGCTTAACTCACTCAGAGTAACAATAAAGGGGCCTGTTTGATGGGCTACTGAGGTAGAAGCACCCTGGGTTACCAGAAAACACGTTCCCAATTCATAAACGTTACTACGAGGTGTAACCCTGCTGTTATTAAACATAGATTTCTTGACCTTGGATAGCAAACAGTCCCAGCCTACATCAGCATTATTCTCTCTCTCTGTCTCTCTCTTTCTCTCTCTGTTCTGTCTCTGTCTTCCTTCCCTTCTTGCCCTCAGCATATGTCTCAAGGCTCATTCTTCCTATCCCATGCCCAACAGTAATGCATACTATAAATACTCTGTTAATGTGTCATAGAAACATGCTATGTGAAGCTATGACAGTGTACAAGTACTCTTTTTACTGATTTTACTCACTGAATTATTGTATCACATCTACTCATAGTTGTGTTAACTTATGCTGCACATTGTCCTACGTATACCTTTCTGTATGCCTAATCTTACATTACCACTATTGCACTGATATTGATTAAAGTTTACTGTTACTTTGGATGTACTTCTGCTATGCTGAGTTTGGAAATAATCACTGTGGAGCAGTGTTCCACATCAGTTAACAAGCTTTAATAAATAAACAAAAATACATAATAAATAAACAAAAATACATAAAAACCTGTCTTTGCAAATAAAGTACTGTACACATTCTAGTATCTTTGGCAGGTGAAAAACACGAAAGAAAGCAGGATGCCAGGAGTAGGTCCACCACTGTTTTATTGAATCAAATAAAACCGTAAGTGCTTTTGTCAAGTTCATTACAAGACTTCATCAGATAAAAAGTGAACTGAAAAGCCAAGTTTAAAAATCCTTCCCATGTCACATGATCCACCCCAAGTTAATTAACTAATTAACTGATTAAAATCAACAGTAAATGTGCAAAAGAAAAAAAGGAAATCAGGTTATACAACATCTTAAAACACATAAATTTAAAACTTTAAAACCATAAATATGTATACATATCATTATGTGAAGAACCATAATAACCAAATCTATTTAAGCTGTGCCTTCATTTTTAGTACACAACCAATAGATGCTAGTTCATTTAGACCAGGAAAACCCACAGCATTTAAACTTAATATCCTGGTTTTCCAGAAACAACTGCCAAGGTCCACTTCATTTATTCCGTTTGACCTGCTCAATAGCAATGAATTTAAAATAATGTTCAGAACATTCCAGGATGTGCCTATAAAGTGCATTTGTAGTTTTTTTTTTACTTGTATGTCATAATTATGTTCATAGATGCATTGCTTAAGCATCCACTCAGCCTTGCCAATATTAATTGGCAGGATATGACTGACACAATGCCCCATAAACTACCCCAGTACTGTTACAGTTGCAATGTCCTTTTATTCTAAAGCTGAAACCATTAATTTCAAACAGTTCCCCCACATAAATGAATTTATAAAAATGACACATACCACATTGGTACATACACCTGACTTGGGCATTGTCAACTTTGATTAAAGGTCTTTCCACCAAATTTTTAATGCTGAGTCCCTTTCTCCACACAATAGAAGGTTTTATGCTAACTTTACCTCTAACCTCACCATCCCCAGTTAGAATACCCCTGTTCTTTTCTAAGATCTCTTGAATTTGCTGGTGGTCAACAGCATATCTGGTAATAAAGGACAGTCTAAAACTAACATTGTTAGTTACTTCCGTCCCACTTTCTTCCCTGTTGGATGTGGAGTTACTAGTAACAGAAGAGTTTTGAGGGTTTATCAAATGTCCAACCAATATGGGTGAATAAATACCCAGTTGTCTCTTGACCACTACTTCTTTTTTAATTTCCTGTACAAAAGCTGCAGGGCAGTCTCTCTTTATGAACATGCCTTCCAAAAGACTACATTCCCCAAGAAAGGAATCAAAATTAGAAAGCATAATTGCAGCTCTGACAAATTGCCCTCTGACCATCGCTTTTTTCTGGGGTGGGGGGGGGACTGTCATAATGCAGGAATGCATTTTGAACTAGTAACCTTTGTCACAAATCTTAGCAGTCAGAAGTCACTTAACATCACAGTATGTTTTTTTTTTTGCTTCTGCTTACTATTCCACAGTTATCTTGCGACTGTATTCATTAGCAACCAGTCATAAACCCTATATCAGCAAGAGAAGCAAAAGAAAGCACAGTTCATCTCCATCAGTCTTCAAGTAAAGTCTGGTTTTATTATCTTTAGAGACAGTAAATCAAGCAGTACACAAAACCAGATCAGTTTTGGGTTGGAAATCCTCTTGAGAACTCAACAACAGCTAATTGCTACCACTAGGGTATGAGCTGCTAACACTGTGAGCCATACAAGTGGTGTGAAGCTGTGTTTGCTAATAATGCTGATTAGTGCAATGCATGACGAGAACTGTCTACTCTACTAGCAAAACTTTTAACTACTACAAGACTAAAATTATCTGTATGAAAATGCCTTGCACTTTACAGTAGTGTATTTCAGGCAAATCTCTGGGCAGTAGAAAACATAAGGATCCTGTCATACCCTAATGCTGGGCTCCCTGAGCGAACAAGGTTCTATTGGGTCAAATAGGTCTAATTGGCATAAGACTGATGCTGCCCTCACTTACAGATCTGAAGAAACTCAAGATTTAAGTGAGCAAGAACATGCTGACTATCTTTCACAGATGGTCAGGATGTTTTTGCATGATGTATAACCAACTGTATAGCTACATTTCTTTTTCCCTTTTCCCACAATTGTCATAACATGACAAGACCACAGAACTAATGAAAAGGTACATTATCAGCCTCAATCATACTCTTGGAATGTGATTTCTTTTACTAACGGAAATCGATATAACACTGATCATTTGGCACAGAGGAATGAAGCTGACTGTGAACCAGAGATCAGTTAGCACCTTGAACAACTGTTGGAGTTCATGGGGAGATTAGAAATGGCAAGACTTAGTCTACTCATCTCTCCTCAGGTGAGGGTGCTGTGGCAGGTACAGATACACAGATGAGGCACAAGATTGTTGGATGTGATACCTGAGCTGTACAGTATTGGAGTCAGTGTATGTTGGGAGAAGCAACATTAGAGACACATCAGCACATAGCTAATGGACAGTTACTCACAGTACCAGTGTGTGCACACATCTGTGATATCAGTCCAGCCTGTCTGAGGGAGTTGGGCTTAAAGACAGACACCTGACATAAGAAGGTTATATGAATCTGCAATTGAACTGGCTCCTCTGTACTTCCAATGGATGTTCAATCACTTTCCCTTCCCACCCTGCCAACATGGCCCCATATAGGGAGTAGCACTAGGTGCTGTTTGTTGGACTTACTTCCCTTCAGATCCTGTGAAGACAACTACACCTGAGGGTAAGGGGTAGTACCAAGAGTGGACGAAGGAGAAATTGGAGGAATACTTAGAAAGTTATAGTCAAAATATGTAGCTGGAGGAAAAATAACTTAGAGTGACATAATAACAGTTTGCAAACAGAAGATGGATGCTTTGCTGAAAAAGACAAGTGCATCTGATAAGTTGCCCCTGCCCCAAAGCAAACAATCCTGTGACATATTGATCTGACACCCAGTGCTCCTGCTGTAAATGCCATTGCAGAGTTTGTTTTCCTTTCTGTAACTCTTCTATTTCTCATTACCTGGAGAATTTTAATAGCTTGGCATTGTCTTCAGACTCATTTTGCTCTGACCATTCAAATATCAGAGGAGCCAATTCACTTTTATTGATCCCTTATTTCTGGAGAGGCTTCTATGCAAGGTAGCTCTATTATCCTATAGCCCTATGTAAAGACACATACAATAGTCTTAAGAAGGCTGTAATGGATTTGTCACCTCTACAGTATCATTTAGCATGTGTTGCAAAATTAGACCTTCTCATACCAGGAGTGCTACTTTTTTTAGCAATAGCATTTGCAAAATATTAACAAAATGCATTTTTGCAAACATTTCAATATTAGGAGATATAAAGAGAGTACTAGTGGACAAGAGCTGTAAGATTTTATGCTGGCTGAAAAGTGTAAACACTCCTTTGTGTATATTCACATGAAAGAAAATTTCCCGAATATTAACTGGATGGGGCAGAGGGGGTAAGGGTTCAAGATGCGGTGCCAAAAACTGTTCAACAAAATGTAACACATATGACTAAGCTGTTGTTTGTGACCTCATAAGGTACTTGAAAGAGTAATGATTGTGAAAGCTGATTTCAGAAAAAATCAATTCACATTTTTACCTTTTTTGAAATACACTACTATGACAGCACCATCACTAGTATATCAAAAATATAACCCCATTGATTTGTACTCATGTGCCCCGATAGCCTATCCATGCGATACTGACTGCAACACATACACACATACACATACAGGTTCAAAACCATCTAGTGTTAGCAGAATAGGAGATGCTCCCAGGCTGAACATAATGCACAATGTAAGAAACAAAAAACAATGAGGTACTTTTACTATATTATAGTCCAGACCCATGGGATGTTTAAACACATTCATCTACTTCTCTCAGAGGATATGCATATGAAATAGCATATTGATGAATATAATGCATGTAACATTTTCTAAGCCATTAAGAAAATTTCCCCTCTGGGAAGAATCAGCATCATCATTTTCTTTGTTGCCTCTCAGAAAATTGTATGAAAATGGAACATTGACACAGCATGCCTTGTATTCGCTTCCCCTTTCACATATCTGTGATTATTATGATAACATCTCTCTTCGTTCAAGATTAAGGACATCTCATCTTTTGGCAGCAAGAGCAAAACATTATTGTGAGACTTACTAGACAGTTGTCCTAATCCACATTAGCTTCTCATTAGTCTTGTGGCTAACATTACTTAAATAGATCTGCAGCTTTATATACTTTGATGCCAACTAATTATTAGCAGAACTAGAAATGTATTTCCTTGTTGATTGTCTGTTATGAGCTGCAGAGAGGTGACCAGGGATGCGTGAATACAGACTTTTAAAGGTTCTCTTAATGATCACTAGGGAAGTACTATAATATCTTTACTTATTCTAAACTGTGCTTCTTCTGCTGCTGGATTTTAGAATGCTTACTTCATTTATTATTCTGTTTTACTAAATTTAAGAAAAGTTATAAAGAGTAAAATGCAAATCAAGTCTTCCATTATTAAAGGGCTTCAGTGCTATTTTGTTACATTGATTTCACTAGCATGCTATTTGAATTAATGTGTGTGTGTGTGTGTGTGTGTGTGTGTGTGTGTGTGTGTGTGTGTGTGTGTGTGTGTGTGTGTGTGTGTGTGTGTGTGTGTGCCTGGGGGAGTTATGTATACCTTTATATATGTTTTAGCATCATGCATTGTTTTATTAAATGGTTTAATTTTGTTGCTCTTCTAATTCTACACCCTTTCTGGTAGTTTACATTTCACAAATGAATTTATCTGGCTGAAATGATGAGGACTGCAAATAATAAAAGAGATTTTATACTAATCTGGAACAGAATCTAGGTAAAACTTTTTAAAAATATTGCTTCTATCCAGAAGGACTGGACCAGGTCAGTCAAAATGTTCCCACATTATGGAAGATCAGTTCTGACTGCATTTAACTTAAATGTAGTAATGTTTAACTTGTCGTTAACCATATCAATGAATGCATGTTTTTGAAGAAGAGATCCTTAAATAATGGCAGCAGCAGCAAAAACTCAATGGGAATTCATAAATGTACCATGATTTGTAATTCATAAACAGCCTTAACATGGCGCTGCACTGTGTACTAACACAAAGACATGCAGAACTGCATAGGGCTGGTCTGCAGCCATAGTGTATGCTAATGAGGTAGTCCAGGGCAGAGGCATATGATAATTAGCCATGTCCCCTGTCTGCTAGAGCAGCCTACAGGAAGGCATCTACATTCAGGAAATAGCTCAGCTGTGTAGATCATCACGGTCATCCACAATACATTACATCACAGTGGTGAACATGGCCAAAAGACCATTTGTGTCTACTGCATATTAAAATAGCACATGGATTGGAAAGCAGGAGGACACATTACCCACCAGGGGTAATATAATTGTGCCATAATGGCAGTAACAGCAGTATGGAGACTGAGGTGGGGAAAAGCATTAGCCACCAGGAATACCACACTTGTGCCATAAAGGGACTTGAACAAATACAGGAATTGGAGATGGGTTGAAACACTAGCCACCAGGGAGCACTGTAAACACATATGCCATAATGGCATGTACACTAGTACAGGGATTGAGGGACAACTCACAGGCAGGTTCATGGACTGTGGTGTGTGTGTGTGTCTGTGTGTGTCTGTGTGCATGTGTGTGTGCGTGTGTGTGTGTGTGTGTGTGTGTGTGTGTGTGTGTGTGTGTGTGTGTGTGTGTGTGTGTGTGTGTTACTGTGTGTTTGTGTATGTATGACTATGTGATTGTGTATGAATATGCACTTATGCGTGTGGGAGAGTGACTGAGAATGGGTGCCAATGGCTGCATGATACAGCTACAGTAGTTAACTACCACAACATGCAGATAAGCAAAGATTTGCATGCCACAAAAATATTTGTTATTCAGAAACATGCAAATTAGCCAGAAATGAGGTATTTGTTCATTGCAGCCAACATGTATTTGAATCTTTAAATACTGCATTGTGGGCTAGACTCTTTAATAAATCCCGATTCCTCAGGTCTGTCTTCCACTCACCTACTGCACAAACAATTGTGCTCAGGTGATCAGCAATTGGTGAAAGTTGCTATTCAGAATCAATAAAAATAAATGCAGCAGTATATATAATATTTGCTGATTAAAAAATAACAATAGTTTTTAATTTTAGTTAATACAGCTTGGCAGAGTGTGAACTATTTCCTTCTCCATGTTGTAATTTGTTTTTCAAAAGCAGCATCAGTTGTAAAATTCACTATGTGTGACAGGTGAAAAGATTGCTTTCCTATGTTTACATCATATTGCATTTGTTGGCAATTATTTTGCATAGAGTTACATTGTCTATGACCCTAGTACATTGAGATTTACTGGTATGAGTTCTCTGAGTCGACTAAATTTTTTTTTCAAAATTAACTTTATTGTTTTTAATATTCTGTATTTACAATACAACAGTGCAAAGAAAGTAATATACAGATTACTACAAACACAAAACAAGAGCCCACCATACAGAAAACATTTAAAAAGAAATTCACAATCTTATTATGTTAAGGTGGGGTGATACCCCTAATTAAGAAAATAAACATACTTCCAGAAACAGATTATTGTATAACATCATTTTTGTATATGATTTGGCAAGGAAAACAAAATTGTTGAATGTCGAGAAGGGTTGGTGAGACTTTTAAACTATGTACAATTACCCTTTTTACAGTGTTGGATGCCATAGAGTAGGTGTGATCTGTAACTGCTCATAATGTCTTAACAACTGAGTTATTTATGTGATTAGATTGTAACAATTAGTATGGTCTACTGATATTTGGTTTTTATCTAGGGGTTTTGTTTATTTGTTAGAATTGTGTCCAGTAGAGAGTTCCAATATACTTGAAAGTAGCTAATTTGTGAGAGGTAAGATACTTGATTGCCATACTCAAAAGTTTTCCCATGAGATTGTGGTGTTGTTTACCCAAATTTTAGTTATGTAGAATTTGAGTAGGGCACATATTGTAATTAAAATATGTTTACAGATTCCCTTGATTGAACTTTTGATTATGTGTAAAATAGTAGTTTCCCAGGAAAATTTGTTTTTTGTCCCTAATTTTTTCAAGTTGCACTCTTAAAGAGCACCAAAGCTTAAAATATTTTTTGCAACTCCAGAAGATATGGAGAATGTCAACATTTGCTTGGGAGCAAAAATGACAGATTGATTCCTTTTTATAGACAATTTTAAGGACAGCTGGATAGGCATTACTGTTAATCATAATTTGTGTGTATATTAGGTTTTTAAAAGGGATTCGTTTTAAAGTATTGATTATGGCTTCTTGTTTTTGTTCTGTTGAGATATTTTTATTTGTGTCTTCCCAATATTTTGAGTGTAATAATGTAGATTGGTGTTTAATTCTACTTATTAATTTGTAAGATTGTGAAATCATTTTCTTTCTTGCAGATAATGATTTGATCATACTTTGGGTTGTTTCTATTTTTTGTATAGCTGTTTTATAATTGGGATATTTCATTCTAATTAAGGATATAATCTGTCTAAGTATAGGGTCGTAACTACATGGCACTTTTAGTTGGGATCTTAAGTTTTCAAATAAAGATTCATTATATTGTAGGATATGCCACACCAATATATATTTTTATTAGTGGGAATAATTTAAGGTCAATCATTTTATTATTAAGTTTATATCTGGGTTCATATGGATGGGTTGTAGCATAGTTAGTGTATTTTGTAGACTGACAGATGCAAATAAAGATGGGAAAGCTATTATTCTTTTTTTAATTATTGGGTGTATTTTGTTGAAGAATTTGTGATTGGAATTGAGAAAGGGAATAGCTTTGGGGTTTATGTTCAAAGAATATAATTGGTTGTGCCATATTTTAACCCAGGTAGGGAACCATATGTTTTTGGTACTTCATATTCTGATATCTGAATTAGCCGGTTTGCTTTCATTATGTGATAATACACATTGAAAGCTGGAAGACCCGCACCTCCTTTTTACTTTGGAAGTGTGAGTTTTTGGGAACAGATTCTTGTTGTTTTTGAGTACCATAAGAATTTAGAGAGGGCTTTTTCCATTGATGTGAAGAATTTTTTTGGGAATTTTTAAACTGATAAGAGTTTATTTGGAATATAATTTTAGGAAGGATGTTCATTTTGGTGATGGCTGCTTTGGACAGGAGTGACAGGTTTATATTTTCCCATCTTGAAAGGCCTTGTTTGATTTTTTCCCATGTTTTTTGAAGGTTTGTTTTGAGCAGTTCCTTGTAAGTATGGGAAAGATGTATGCCTAGATATTTTAATATATAATTGAAATGTATGCCAGCTGAAGGGAAATAGGATGCTTTGTGGTTACATGGATTTAGAGGAAAAATAGAGGATTTTGGGGGTTCATTTTGTAATTTGCTGTTTTAGAGCAGTGTTCAATTGAGGTTAGTATTTTATGCAGATCCGTGTTAGGGAGCTCAAAGTACATATTCAGATCATCGGCGAAAGCTGGATATTTCACAATTGTGTTACAGATAATGGGGGTGTGGTGATAATTTTTTTCGGTTATATGGAGCAATAGTGGCTCTAAGTAAAATAAGATTGTTGACAGGGGACAACTTTGTCGGGTTCTATTTGTTATCTTTATGAGTTGGGAGTGTGTTCTATTTATGAAAAGTGTGGTAGTGGCATTGTTATAAAGCCTTTTTATGATCTTTATAAAAGACTGAGGAAAATTAAAGTGTGACATAGGAATAAAAAGTCTAGGTCTACATTCTCAAAAGCCTTAGAGGCGTCAATTGTAAGGGCATATCTTGGGTGCTTGTCTTTCACTAAGAGAGTTATTATGGTATCTAAAGTAAGAGTATTATCACATAGATGTCTTCATTTCATAAATCCTGATCTTCTGGGGATATGATTTTATCAAGGGTTCTTTGTAGTCTATTTGCCAATTTTAAAGTTAAAATTTTGATGTCATGGTTAATGAGGGCTATAGGTCTGAAGTTGAGAGGGTTGAGTTTGTCAAAGATAGGTTTTAGTATCAAGATTGTCTTTGAGTTAAGTATTTGTCAGAGATGCCATGTTTTATGATGTAATTATATAATTTTAATAAGACTGGTGCTAGTATGTGGCTGAACTTTTTGTAGAACATTGCAGTAAATCTGTCTGGGCCTGGGATTTGTTTATCTTTAGTTTTTTGATTGCTATTTTAATTTTGTTATCTGATAGGGGACTTGACAATAAGTCATATTGCTCGTCATCTAGATGGGGAAATTATAAGTTATTTAAGAAATTTTCTTGTATGTTAGATATATGGTGTTTTACGGGGTTGTATATGTTATTGTAGATATCCCAGAAGGAGTTGATTATATCTGAATTATTGTACATAGCTTTCTCCTTGTAATGTATTTCTGGTATATTTTGAAGGTTTTTTTTTTATATTTATCATGTTGGCTAGAGCTTTGGAAGGGGTTTGGGCCCATCCTGATTATTTATAAAGGAGTTTTAATTCACTTAGCAATTGTTTTTGTAGTTGTAATTAACAAAGTTTTTTTTTTAATTTTGTCTAGTTTCCCCTCTAGTTCTTGTGAGTATTGGGATTGGAGTTGTTGTTTGATGTTGTTGTATTGAGTTTCAAGTGAGCAAGTTTATTTTTGTTCTTGTTTTTTGTATAGTGATTTAGTGGCTGCCCATTTTATATCTAATGGGACTTGGGTCTGAGATATGTCTTGTTCTAGTTGGGTTATTATTTTCCCAATCTCCTTCACTACCTCCTTTTGGTTTAGAAGATTATTATTCAGGTACCAATTATTAGAACCACAATATGGAGAAATCTGGTAAGTTGGGTTAATTGTTAGTGTGATTCTAGAATGGTCTGAAATTACTCTTGTGTTAAGCTCATAATTTAGGATTTGTTTGGAAAAAGTGGAGGAAACTAGGAAAAAGTCGATTCTAGACCAGATTTGTGTGGTGATGAAAAGAAAGTATATATGTTAACTATCTGTCATGGTCAACAGTTAAGTAGGGGTCAGTAAGATTAAAGTTTTGTGAAAGATCATTTAAGGCAGAGGTGATTTGAACCAGTTGTCTTTTGTTTTTGTTAGAGCTATCTCTTAGCGGGTCAGACAGTTCCAGTCGCCCCCAATAATAATAGATTAACTGGGAAAATTTATGAGTAAATTGTATATTTCATAGATAAAAGTTGCTGGTTAGAGCAGGGACCATAAACATTCAAAAGAAGAACATTATTTTTTTGTTGTGGGTGTGAGCTAGTGAAAAGGCACCATCTACCGTTTATGTCATACTTACTATTGGTTATAGCTACCTGGAAGGAATTTTTAATTATTATGGCTGTGCATTTTGAAGCAGAACTGTCCCCTGCTGAAATAATCTGTTTAATCCAGTTTCTTGATCTTACTTTATCCCATTGGTCATTGTTCAGGTGGGTTTCCTGTAAAAATATAACATTAGATTTGCTTTGGTACAGAAAATGTAAGACTAAGTTAAGCTTTCTATTTTCACGTAGACCATTCACATTCCATGAATCAATTCTAAACATATTTTCCTTGTGTTGGGTGTAATTTGTGTATGTGTAACATTAAAGTACAATTAAATTTATGTGTAGTTATAAAATAGTAAAAGTTAAAGTGAGAGTTTGTTAGTAAGGTTAATTTGTTTAAGGTGGCAGCCAACGCTTCATCTCCTACCATAGTGCCTATCCACTTATCTCCCTGTCTTGGTGTGTTTGTATATTGTGTACTGAGTTTGTTGTGTGTGTGGCATCTATATGAGAAGAAATAATTCAGATGCAGGGAGATAACTAATAAATCAGTCACACCATTTCAAGTAATGCTACACATTCCTGACATACATTCCTCACTCCCATGTTAAGTTATTCCCTCTGGACCGTGTAGCTGGATATGCTTAGTTGTTTAGCAATAGGTGTGAGCACTTTTTATAGTTGTATTGTGTTGTGGACTAAAGTAGGGTTTCTCGGATTTTGTCCCTTTAAGATAGTATGTTTACTAGCAATTAAGGGGGTTTATTATCATTTGTTGTCGCAGTTTGATGCTTTTTAGCTTTCTGTCAAGAACAAAAGCAGTTTATACCTATGAAAAGGTGCCTGCTTGTCTTAAAGTAGTTTAACATTTTCTTTTTTGTAAGCAACTCAAGTTAATTTCACTTCTTTAAAGTTTTTGTACTTATGCTATATAACACAGTTCTGGAACTTATGTTATTACTTATAACCAACATATTGACTATTCTTATTTTCTCTTACACATGGTAAATAGAGCCCATATAGAACAACAGTCTATGTTTGTTGCTAATGGATAGATATTTTCTTTAGGTGGACATCATACACGTCGAGCTTGGTAGAGATTTCTTTTAACTGATCAAGAACAATCCGTAGGTACAGTCTGATTAAATTACTTCTATCCTAACTTTAAATAGGTTGATTTCAGAGTCTAACAGTACATTTTTTTGTCATTTTCACAATATATTGTTGTGTCTTACTTGTTAGCGTATAAGTATTTGATTATTTATTTCTTTTCTCGATGATCTTTTACTATTTTCGGTGCAGGTTTCCTAGATCCGAACACAGTATGTTGTCTTTTATTGAATGAATCACTTTCACAATGACCTAGTAATGCTTTGCAGGTCGAGAGCTGTGGAAGATTTCCCTTTGACCTTCAACCTCCTATGAGGTTAGGTGAGACGATGCTTCCTGGCTTCCAAACATCGAGACGACAGTTAGCCCATGTATAAAAAGTAAGTTTTAGATATATTTGTCGATCTAAGCTCTCTTTAGGATAAAAATTGATGCAGTATTCTTGCAGAGTCATTTTTATTTTATTATCTGGTTTTAGTTTTCTTTATAGATCCTTATATTCTGCGAGTGTATTTTCAAGTGCTTTGGAACTTGTTTTTAATTGGGTGTGTTGCTTCAGAGTTGTTTTAGGGGTTCTGCTTTAGGGAAGAGGTTTCTTTATAAAGGGCTTGGTTGTATTAGTAATTAAAGGATATACAGTTCTTTGAAGGATCACCTTGATGAATTTTTATGTTTTGTGCTGGGATGTTTGTCGTCCATACAAGCAGTGTTAAACGTATTAGAAGTATTGCGTGAGAACCATTGGAGCTTCTGGTGAATGTGATTGCTCGTTAACATGACCCTTATTTATTAGAGATTGTTTTTTAGATTAGAGATTGTTTATGTAGCATTAGTGTTCTAATCTGGCCTTGTTTATCTCGCTTCAGGCAGTTCGCTAAACGCTTTCATAAAGACAGGTTTTGCTTCAGCAATGCTCGGTCTCTAATATTTCTGGTCCTTGTAGCTGAAGAGAAGTTTTGCAGGGTAATGCATTTGGAAGCATATTTTCTTGTTTATTAGATATGAGCAAAAAGGTGATAGAGCTTGACGTTCTTGTTTTATGAGAAGAAGGAGATCTTATAAGATATGTATTTTATGGCCCCTCCAAGTTATGTTACTTTTTTGTTTAGCAGTCATTAGGATCGCGGAGGTGTGTGCAGCATTCAGTATTTTTGCATATATTTGTCTGGGTACAATTTCATTTTGGGTTTTTTTGGAATGATTTATGTGCACGTTCAATAATCATTTCTTTGGCTATACTTTTATTGTCCACAACTGTTTCCATGATCTCTTTTATTATTACATTAAGTTGGGTTTGGTCAAAAGTTTCAGTTACTCCTCTAATGAATATGTTGTTTCTGTGGCTTCATGCTTTGAGATCAGTTATTTTTATATGTAGTTCATTTATTGGTCGTTCATTCTCCTTTATTTTTGTTTTTAAAGCTTTAGTTTCTGTTGGGTTTTCTTCCGTTTTGGCTTTGTTGATGCTTAATCTCATTGCAATTTGTTCAATGTTTGATCTGATAGTGTTTAGTTTTTCTGAAAAAGCTTGGCTGTCATTTTATAGTGGCTGCAGAGTAGTTTTGATGTCATCTACTGAGTATCTAGTTTCATTTTTGGATCTTAAAGATAATTTAGTAGGTTCTTGCTGGACCTTGGCAGTTTTTTGTCTCTTACTTACAGTATCTTTTTCTGGAGATGCGATTGTAGATAGTTTCATTATAGCTCGTGTCTCCATTTGTTCTTTACTTTGATCTTGTGCATTAGACATTTTGGTTTATTGCAGTTTTTTTTTTTACTATTTCTTTTCAGGCCACAGTTAGTTCAAGAGGGTCCCAGCCACGCGGTTGCTGTCTTAGGTCTTGGTGCTGATGTAGAAGGTAAGTTGAGAATTCTTTATTTTTCAGCTTTGGAATAAAAATATAGACTTTTCCTTTATTTTTTAGAAAAGGCAGATTCAGGGATCGCCAGATTCACTGTTTTGATCATTTGATGATATGGCTGGGATGCAGATTTCTTTTGTAGATTATCGGAGCAGCAGTTAGTGCATGTCTAGTTATCAGCGACCATCTTGGAATCCTTCTGCGTCTACTACATGTTTGTTAATAAGTGTCAGAAACACTTTTAGTTTGGCAAACTATACTTAATGGCAGCTCTTGTATTTAATGTAAACCTTCCATGTCAGCAAGCTTGCTCAGTCCTTCAGCAAATGTGGTGGTGGGGCCCTGATTATGAGAGATACCTGTACAGCATTGAAATGTAGAAGGATTACTCAGCGCATGATATCTACATCCATCATAGGCATTCTATATTCATTTAACAATTCACTCACAACTGCTACAACAGAGAGGCAAGCTACATATTAACCAACCAATAGCACTAGTTTCATTAGATGAAGGAAGTAAAATGTCAATAAATAACATTATATTTGCCCCAGGATTCAAGAAGCTCGGCGCAAGAAAGGTTTTAGCCTTGCGCCGAGCGTCCTCACTACAGATGATGCAGCAGTGCCATATGAATATGTATGAGGGCACACCGCCGCACCTTCGATGTGCACAGGAAACATGTGCGAGTGCAGAGAGGCATGTACAAGTGCTCTACAAAGGCATAAACATGCCCCAACACTTGCAAAACCTACTATGCCTACAAGTAGAGCCCGCCTCTAATAGTAAGTCAGTAAGTCAGTGTCCGTGGATACCGAAATGTATGCTAGGCATACAAGTGTCCACGAACAGTGAAATAAAATCGAAGTAGTAAACACACAATCACGTAGTGGAATGTAGTGCCCTGTCCCTAAAACTGTCACAATTAGATTCCCTGTCCCCGTGTCCCTATTATACATTTGAATTGCAGCAATATCGAAGGTGTAAGCAAAGCGCAGTGTGTCTGTGCGTTGCTGCCCTCAACCGAGCATAGCGTACAAATCATATTCATTAAATAGAGAAAAACATGCAGAATCAATATATCAATAGTGTAGTGTTTAGAGAATCCGCCTATCAAACAGGCAGTCACAGTTCTAGCCAAACAATAGCACATATCATTTTCCATGTGGAATGAATGTTGTTTTGCTTTAAAACTGACATAAGAGTATCGCATCAGATATTTAACTTAAATATAATTCAAGCAAAGTGGCACTGTCATAATGAATAAGGTACTAGTAAGCAGGTCTAAGCACAAATAAGCAGCAGTAAACACATATAAGTACCAGTAAGCAAGTCTGAGTGCACTTGCACTGGTCTAAGCAGTGCCCAGTATAGGAAATGTATATAAGTATATACAGATATATAATATGTATATGTATGTATGTATATATATATATATATATATATATATATATATATATATATATATATATATATATATGAAGAAAGAACAGCGTAACAATAAAGCATACAAAGTGAATGAGAAGGGAATCAACAGCAACCCCAGTATTATATAGCGCTGTCAGCGTATGTGATATCCAGCTGGGCAGGAGTGAGCAAAGCACTGATACTCACACCACAGGCAGGATATTACCAGTGGGAGTAACATTGTTGATTTGCTAAGTCTACTTTACACACAGAGGGTAGTCCCTGGCGGGACCACCCAAAAATTGATAGACCATTCGGCCTTCCGACCATTACACAAGCAAGGGCAGGTATGTTCAAGAACTAAATGGTGGGAGAGCCTGAGAATACATGGGTTGGGACAACATACGTGTAGGGTCCCTAACGTTCTGGAGAGGGCAATGTGTGGAGGTGTGTCATGGCTGTGATAACAAGTGGACAATGGATGGAATGTGTGTATTTTGAACACGGGTGGGGTGGAGGAACTATGGGTATGAAGCTATGGAGCCATAGGTGCCAGGGTTGGATGGGCT
>NC_056725.1:1602704634-1602809634 GCF_019279795.1 Protopterus annectens | reverse complement strand
CCCTCAGCTAGGCCGCTGAGACATATAGACACGCAATAAATTTAAACACACCACTGCTTCCCAGACCACTGGCTGGATACTACCAGTGGGAGAGACCTGCCAGGTCTAATCTTGAAACATAGACATCGATGTCCCTTGTGGGACACCAAAAATTAATGATCGGAGGCAGTCCCGGTAATGACTTATCAAACCAGCCTGCAGATGTACACGGACCAGTAGGTTGTGCAAGCCTGATAACCCATGGGTTGACACAATGTACAATATATGTCCTGACATGGGGAGAGTGTGCAGTGTATAGTGGTGTGTTTATACCCCACCTGCACCCACAGTAAGGATGAGTGCTGTAGAGGAGTGGCAGGTGGGGGAACTACAGGTATGCAATTATGGGCCTAGGCGTGCAGGTTTTGGCTGATGCAGTCATATTAGGACTGCCCTGAGGATGTAAGTAATATTCCGAAATGGGCATAGCTGACACCCATACCTTTCAACCCCTAAAAGCACATCCACTGGAAAGGACATAAACTATTGGGGGAACAAATAGGGACCATACCTCTGAACTGTCCCCAATTTCCAGGGACATCCCAGATTTCAACTCGGTTTCTAACTGTGCCTCACTTAATCCCTCCTAAAACTAGTGACATTTGGAGGAAAGGTGGTGAATTACACGTAATGAATAACGACAACAATTAAGAGTTATAAACATCATTTACCTCAGAAAATGTGTATGAATTCATATGCTCTGAGTCTGTCAATGTGTTAGGTTAATAGCACCAATAATTTAAATGTGTCCCTGATGTTGTTATGCCATGTCCCTGATTCAGTTTGTATATTTCCCCAATCGTATGAGAGGTCTGATAGGGACAGAAAGCACATATTCCACTGACAACCTTAGAAAGATGATAGAATATTAGGTATGCAGTAACATGACTCGGCTGAAGGATGTGGGTTCCAAAACCCAATTACTTGTTTGTATTGAAGAGTGTCAGTTCCCATGTATTAACCAGATGGGTGCAGATTGTAAGAGGAACACACCAATAATATGAATCAAACTCTGGACAGGCCACGCATTCTGTACAGTCGAACGTCATGCTGTCACCTAATGGGCAGCCATTCCTGATACTGTAGGCATGTAATCCAATGTAATAGGCATCACAAGGTAATATCATAGTCCTCACTCCCACGCAGGGGCGTGAGTGTCAGATGCAAACACCAAATGCAGTGCATTTGCAAGTGTGGGAGTAAGTGGGTGTAAGCCTGCTTGGCTGCCAGTATGCAAGTATTACACTGGTAAAGCAATGTAGAGGCTAACTGAGTGTAATAAACTGTAACCAGAGGCTAGCATTGCTTAGCACCATGCAAACCCACGCACATTCACTCACAACTGGTTTAATGTGCCTTAACCACACCGTATCCAATGGCCTTGTCCTGGCCAGCAACAAAATAAACACCCTCTGCAAGGCTCGAAACCAGGACCCTGCACACACAGCTATTGTGATTTACCACTAAGCCATGGCAGATATGCAGACATTGGACCTTATCACAAATATATCATCCAGCGCAGTAATTCAACAGTATAGGAAATGTATTCCATCATGTAGATGTATGTGTGAGTGTTTATGTCCAGCATATAGATACATACATATATATAGATATATCAAGAACATCCCATGTGACAACAAAGCATTACAAAGGAATGAAAAGGGAAACACCAGCAACACCTGTATTATGTAGTGGTATCGTCCTATGTAATATCAAGACTCCCTCAGACAGACATGTGTCAGTCATACACGCAAACATTTGTACATTGGCCATATACATCACTCTGTGCATGTTATTTACATTAACACAACAGTTCCTGTCTAATCATTATGTGAGAACAGTACTCTTGCAAGGTGCTGTGTGTGACATCATCATGATAAAGGTAAGTGGGGTAACCATAGAAAGACTGGTAGTGTTGTGTGTACAATGAGGTCGTCCGCATCATGTATACCTGTAACATTTAGGAGTCATGTTAATGCTAGGATTGTGCACCTGAGAGACAGGGGTGAGGACAACTGGAGTATGTTATGATGCATATTAAAAGGGTTACATGTGTCCAGTGGACACGTGTGTAAAATGGACAGCTATGTATGGGGCAATAGTTGTTCTGGGAACCGATTGGCCTTTTGTTTCCATAGGGTGAGAGTGGGATGTGGGGGAAGGAGAATAGGTATGCTCATGGAGGATAGGTAGGGTAGGATGACAGACAAGACAGCATACAGGGTCGGTATATGACACATGTGGGGGGATACACCTCGGACAGGGAGGAATGTTCGGCATTCACAAGCCCATGAGCCCCCAGATGGAAACAGTGGGATGGAGGTCCCCAGCCATGTGCAGCCAACACTGCACCAAAACAGCTGCAAAGGTGGCAGTGCTGGGGGCTGTCTAGGAGAGGCAGCCTCACCCTGTAAATGTGACACTCTGCCCTTGAGCTGGCATATCTGGCCTCAAAACCCCTTATTGAGCCCCCCTACGCACCATATCCGGGGACTGTATGACAGCGGACATTTCCCTGTCTGGACTTGCTTCCAGGGGGGACAAGCCCCATCCTTTGTGGTGGTACCACCAGAAGGTGGTGCAGAGCCAACAGTGGTGGAGGTCCAAGGCTGGGCCCGAGATGTGCTGGTGTCCGGTGCCATGGCCAGCTGAATTGGGACATGAAGTTCTGCCGGGACCTCCATACCCATACAGCCTATGGTGTTGCAGTTTAAACACAGATATGGCTTAGTAATAGTCAACAGCATTCAGGATTACTTACAACAGCATGCATAGATATGACCATCAACCTAACACAATAGATGGTATACATTTGCAGAGAGAGCACAACACATGCATATATACTGCATGACATCAGTACAACATGTAAAAGACTTGTGACTGCAGCTATGAACAGTGGCCCATTATTGGCATGTCACTGAGAACCCCAGACAGGGTCTGTCGTACCACTGTTTCATGTGACATATGTCCAGTCAGTGATGTGATAGCAGTAACTCATTACTATCACCATGTATTGGCTGCAATCCTCACACTATGCTCCTGCTTTTCACAGATGTGTGTTCAGTGAGTAACACTGGAAACAAATGGTTCCACACACTGACCAGTCCACAGATGGCCCTACAAATGGGGGTCCCTCACAAACAGAGCACTGTCTTGTCAGTTTTAAAACATGCAGAATAGCCATTACCACACACACCTTGTTAAACAGGCAGTTGTCTCAATAAAGCATTGCTACACTTACATGCTGTAGTCATGTCTGGCACATCACCCTCCTGTTTTTAGGCTATTTCCCACTGTGTATGTTGTTTGAGGAACATCCAGATATCATCTGTGATGCCGTTTACCAAACACCAGATCCAGGTACCACTCACAGCGACTGCCATGGGCATACACCAACATGATGTTCCTAGATATTGTGCTGTGTTTTTCATGCAAATGGTTATGGGAACATCATCACAGCTGTTCCACATGCAGTCAGCTAGAGGAGGACTACAATAGGTGCAGAAGCCATCACCCGAACATGACCTTCACTTACAATACATAAGCTGCTGCTGAGCAGGTGCACACCTCCACATCCACCAGAGAATGTGTGGGAGGGACAGACAGAGGCAAAGTACATCAGAGAAGGACTTGTAGACTAAAACCTAAGCATCGTCTGTCACACACCTACCAGTACAGGGGTTCAAACCACTGACTGACTAGTCATTACTATTACAAGTGCATGTAGTTTCTCCATGTGCCACAAAACTGACATGTTGGTGTGCTGTAAGAACATATATATGTGTGCTGGTGTGCAACATCTGCAACAGAGATATAGTAGACATACATTAGGTGTAGCACACATGTCTGTCCACATGAACGGATGTCATTGTAAACACAACCACACTCTCTAATGGACTCACATTGACACTCTTTCCCAGGCCCACAAATACACTCCCAAACCACTTAGTTTGCCACACTGCAGTAATGCACAGGTACTACATGCACCACAGGGGATATCTGGAGGTTCTGTGGGCTAGGGCATGTGAACATGTTTGACATCTGTCGGTATTCCAATGGGAGTTATACTGGGATTGACTGTGGTTGGGAGCATCATACCCCACACGCAGACACAAGGTGCCAGTACTGACATGCATGTGTGCATTGCTTCATGGGTGTGTAGTGGTTGGCTGTGCAAGATGGCTGTACAAGGCTGGGTGAGGGGTAATCCTTGGCATCATGCCACCCGACAATGGTGTGCAGTGTGGTACAGGGGTGTAGTGTCTGCAATGTCCCACACAGATGGGTATTGTATGAACTGTCCTGACATCCTGGTTACCATTGTATATGGCCATAGCTTTGCAATGCATGCCATGTCTGTGTTTGATAGTCCTTGACATGGACATTGCCTGGGACGTGCATGTCCCACAATAATGTACAGTGACATGTACAGGTGTACCTGGTTTGGCTGGCACATTTTTTGTACACAGACTGTTATCCTCTGATATGCCAATACTGTCCTGGTGTGGCAGAACCTGCTTATAGACAGCAGGTTGACCCTGCACCTGCACTGATAGCATAATACAGGTATTCCCTGGTGTCAGTGGTATCGGTCTATATAAGGCACATGTGTAAGGCATTGTATGGCCTCTGTGGATCACATTTGATGGCACCACATATGTTTCAGGCAGCCAGTGGGGAACATAGTGAAGGCACATTGTCCATAATTATGTGCATATTGTACTGCTATATAGGGTGCCATGCCCTCTGCAGCCCACTGCAATCACACCATGCCTACTATCTGTCATCAATGTGCAGGGTACTAGCAACATAGCAGGATATTCTAGGCAAGTGTGTTTGTGTATGACACATGGGTTCAGGACGTATTCCGGGTAATAGTAGGGTTGCATACTTTGTTCACCAGGCCTTTTGCCAGATGTAGGGGTATGGCTTGCCAATACAGTCCCTTGGCAGACTGACATCTGTACTCCTCATGAGGTGGACATTGTGACATATAAGATGGACATCATATAGGAAAACTACAAAATCTGCTCCTCAACATGCCCAGTGGTTAGACACTGACAGCCACCTCCACACAGGCTCTGACAGTCAAACACACACACACACACACACACACACACACACACACACACACACACACACACACACACACACACACACACACCTGCCATGTCCTGGAATGGAACCCCTACTTAACTAGTGTATCACACTACAGCATTATGCAGTGACAACACGTGCTACGGTGATTACTGGGTTACTGCAGTCCAAGAGGTGTATGGCTAGGAAGGTGATATCAGCAGGATTGCTAAAGGTGGTAATGTGAATTGTAAAGAGTGTGCATACTCTAAAATGCGCAGTCCCTGTCTCAGGCAGACAGAGACACACACACACACAGTTGGTTTCTCTTGGAATAGAACTCCTACCTAACAAATTTATCACACTACAGCAATACGCAGTTACAGCACACGCTACAGAGAATACTGGGTTATAGCGGTCCTAGATGTGTATTCCTAGGTGGGTGACATCAGCAGGAGTGCCAAAGAAAGGCATTCCAAGTTTACCACGGGTTGTACATGTCTGTTACCTGTGTGTACCCGCTGCTTACTGTCACGAAAACACATTTACATCTGCTTAAAAGTGTTTTATGCAGTCCTAATTAACAGTATCAACAAGGCTTGCAGGTCTCAAAACCTGGACCATGCACACTCAGGTCACTGGATGTACCACTAAGCCATCTAGGTTGTACACATGTTGCATGGAGTCTATAATTCACATCCTACTACAGGTATTCCACAGTACTGAAAACAAATGGGACAGTCCCTTTGTGTACATATGAACAGTACCCTTGAATATACTGTACTCTGTGAAACAACAAAGACAAGTCTACATCTGTACAACTGTCATAACTATATATATATATATATATATATATATATATATATATATATATATATATATATATATATATATATATATATATATATATATATATATATATATATATATATATATATATATATATATATATATATATAGATATATATATATATACACACATCTGAACGCCCTTTGTGACACAGAAGGGTTCCAAAGGAACTGTTGTGTACACAACACAGAGGCATCTCTTGTGTTATAACATTTTAATCATAAGCAGTCTACCAGAGAATGGATGGTTGTAGTGTATGTGGAGTTTGGGGTGGAGAATGATGGCTAATGAAATCTACCCTGGGGATTGCGGAGTTAGGGTGGGGGAATGATGGGTATGGTCCTACACCCCAGTGACCACTTCTATGTCACTGCTCGACAGTGGCACAGGAAAATAACATACCCAACTGTAGTCATGCTTGACTGCGTATTCTTTACCATTCCTAACTATGTAATACTTTGTAGACACTGGTCACCACAGATGGCTACCAGGGTGTGCTAAAAGACATTACACATGTGTATGCCTGGCTACAGGGTAGTCACACACACAAACACACACACACTTGCCAGTATTGTGCATACACATCTTGCCTATGTAAAGGTAACTAGTACAGTGGTATGCAGTTGGGGTATGTGCCACAGAACACATACAATTACACTTACTGAGTCCAAGTCTGTGCTTGGTGACATCACAGGACCGATTACTTGCAGTGGGGAGGGGAAAGAGAGGTATAGACGTTGACAAGGATAAAGGCCAGTGCAAAAGGAGGTATCTCTTGGAATGCAGCAAAACCCACTGCCATGACAGGATGCTGACACAAATACACACACAGAACCACACTCAGCCTATGCTGACACACACACTCAAACACACTCAGTCATTTGCTGACACACACACAAACACACACACAGTTGCCAGTGTTGGAATCAGAACTCCTGCCTATCTAAGGATCACTAGTACAGTACTATGCAGTTACGAGACGCGCCACAGAGATTACACATCCCAAGGCAGTCAGACTAACCTTCTACAATTGAGGACAACAACAGGGAGACTGACAGTCATGAAGTACATAGCTGTAGACCTGTGTGTTTAAAGTAGGTGTCCAGTACAATCTGTATGCACAAACAAGACACACCATCCACAGGTAGGCCTGAGAGGTATAGTTGTAGCACAACAGAAACCTGAACTGGAGTATGGCCATCTGTGGAATGGACAACTACTATCACTATACAGGGTTACAGTGGGCATGCTCATACACTTAGTAGCATACGGCCGTTTGGGATGCACTATGACTACAACTACACAAGGTTATACTGGGCATGCTCATACACTTAGTAACAAAGAGCTTGTTGGATGCATTGACTCAAATTACACAAGGTGGCAATGGGTACGCTCATACACTTAGTAGCACAGGGCTGTTTGGGATGCACTCTGATTCTAACCACTGAAGGCCACAGTGTGCATGCTCAAACATTTACATGTACAGAACATGTTGTAATGGACTCCTATTGTAAACACACAGGTTTACAGTTAGGTACATCTTACCTGTCAGTATATATGCACATCATACTGGTTGACAGACATGGAGGGGTTGTATCCATATCCATCAGGGATACCTGCACCTCCAGGTTAGTGGGGCAGCATGATACCTCTGTGATAATCCATGTGCAGTTAACATCAGCCACAACTGCAATGTGGAATGTGGCCAGCTACGGATCACCCTCCATGACCTAGGGCCTCCACTCCACCTACCTGGAGACAGTGGAGAACACAACAGTCCTAACGCATACCCTGGCATTGGTCGATGTCAACTACCATACCATTAACTGGGAAACGTACTCCGGTACTCACTTCCAGGACCAGTGCTTCCTGGAATGTATCACCTCATATGCCCTGTATCAGATGATAACCTCCCTAACGTTAGGTGGAAACTACTAGATGTAGTCATCACCAACATGGGCAGCAGGTGCACCACAGCAGAGGTTAACCAGTCACTGGTTAGGTCTGACCATGAACAATTCACTGTTGCCACACCCTAACATCTTCCCCACCCATGGATACCACAGTGTATACCTTTTCTACAGCTAAATTTACACTACTAGTGACAGGGGTGGGGGGTTTCACAGCCCCCATGCTAAGGGGAAACACTGCTCAAGATACAGACAGATTTACAGATGCAGTCTATAAGCACCTACATGGATGTATATATCATGCCATCACTGGTAAACCAAGACTCACTCCTCCTAGACAAGGACACTGGTCTGGTGAACCTCTGCAATAAACAGGCTATACTACAAAAGTAAGACAGTGTTCCAGGCAGACAGCAAATCTCACAAAGGGCAGACATCCATGACCACTATTAGTATGATACGTAGGTCCCTCATGACATCATCCAAGGCTAACATCAACAGAGGAATACGCAAGGATTTGAAAGATAACCACAAAGCCTTCTTTGGCTATGTCAAGGATCTACGTGGTGACAAACAGATTTTCACTGTGCCAGTGAAATATAGCACAAAATATGCTGACCCTACTGATATTGCCAACATCCAGATACATTCCGTGCATACTTCACCCCTTAAAGAGCCCACAACACTACCCGAAAGGTACAGTATCCCAACCATCAGAGACACACAGGTGGAAATGGCCCTCTCTAACAGCAGAACAAAGCATCAATAGAGGCAGATGTTGACCCAGACTGCATCTTGCAAACTGTACATGACAACCAGCCCCCACCTAATTAAGCATTCCTACCTCTGCCTCTCCAGAGGCTACATGCCCATACAATGGCGTGTGGCAACGGTTATTCCACTCCATCATGGTGAAATCACAACTGACCATGGTAACTACCACCCCATAAGCCTGACTAGCCTGCTCTGCAATGGTATGGTTTGCATCCTCATGGCACTTATTAACAATGACAGTGGTAACCTTTGAACATGTGACCCAACCCAGGTCAGCTTGGTTGAGTGCAGTTCATGCCTACTGACCTGTTTGATGTCTTACATACAGTCACCAAGACGTTAGATGGTGGGGGAGGTGGTTCACACATACTACCTGGACCTCACCAAGGCTTTTGACACCATGCCCCACTCAGCTATTATTGATAAACACACCAGCCTGTACATTCACCCATACATCACAGGTTGGGTTGCCAATGGGCTTACACACAGAACCCACATGGCATGACTAGCCGTCTCCAGGTCCACCTCTTGAACAGTCATGACTGGTGTCCCAGTGGACTCAGTCCTGGGAGCCCTACTGTTTGGCATATATGTCTGAGATGTACAGGCAAACACAGGTGGACTAAGGCAGACCATATTTGGCAATGACTGCAAACTGGGAGCCATGATTGATAGTCCAGCTGACACGGACATCCCTCAAGGGGCCTCACAGAGAATGTCACAGGGTGCCAACCACACAGCCTCCAGCCAAGTGCCACTAACTGCATGGTCTTTCCATTGTGGAATTGGCACTCACATATTAACACATGAGCAGCAGCCACTTTAATACAGATGAGGTAATGGGGTATCTGGGGACTAAGGTAGACAGTGATCTCCCCTTTGATAATCATATCTCCACAGTAGTTAGGACATTCTTCTATGTAGGCCATCTGATTACTAAAGGATTCCCAACTAGACATACTGGGGTTATAGTGCCCCTTTACTCATCACTCATCAGTCCCATCATAGGGTATAATAACCCATGTGGGATGTGCCTCAGAGGACACGTCCAACAGCTGGGGGTCCAGGAATGTACCTCACCAAGGGAAATACTGGCCTCTAACATATGGCCTATGCAGCTGGACTGAATAAACTCCTGCTTTACTCAGTGGCATCTCGTTTACCCAGAGATGATCTCCACTGGCCAACACAGCCATGTCGAACTCAGGCTTGATGGATATGCTCCACCTATGAGAATCCATGTCACAGTGAGCCACACACTGTAGTGAGCTGACCTTGCCACAGCAATAACCGGAAGATTCTAGCGGGACTTCTTCCTGTCACAGACACTCCCCATACTTTAAAACAACATCCCAACTACATTATACAGAGCCCCTCACTAACAGTCTGCAAGAGAAACCTTGAAGGGTGGATGGGGAACAGTAAATGCACCCCAGGGATCCCGCCATTGGCTCTGCTCAACAGAGAGATGGTTAATGAATCAATGGGGTGGCAAAAATTGACACATTGCGGCTGGCCTTATGAATGGCATCTGGCAGTTTGTCAAGTACCTACCTATGAATCTATACATACAGTATCTGCATATGCTGATAGCTTAATTTACTGTTCAGGTGTTGACTTACCTTGTGCCAATGGCTGTTGTGTGTGCAATAGTTGAGGGATGCCTATGTTGGATGCACACAGTAGACTGCCTATACATGACAATTTACAGGTAGTCTTGTGTGTGTGTGCCATCCATTTTTACTGTGTGTGCAGGTGGAGAAAGGTGTCAGTCCCTAGGTGCCTACACTGTCAGTGTGTGTGCTATACTTTCCCTCTTTGCCAAGGCATATGCATACTGGGCACGCCTCCATCTGCCTACTGGGGCTGGCTCAGGGTGTTCGTGGTCTGAGTACTTCTGTGCCTGTGGGGCCCTTGGCAATGGTGGTGGGCTGTGAGGGCCTTCACCATTCTATCCCTGCTGCAGCTGTTTCCACAGGACCATATTGTGTAGCATGGCACACACTATGAAGATGTGGGCACATGTGCCTGGAGAGTATCCACCAGATATGTCCAAGCAACAGAACTGTGATTTCAGCATCCCAAACCCACACTTTATGATGATTCTGGTTTGTGCATGTGCCTCATTATGGCGTTCCTGCATGGGTGTGTGTGCATTTCTGATGGGAGTCATCATCCACGGTTTCAGTGCATAGCCAGCACACCCCATCAGGTGGCCATTTGGGATGTCCCCCCTGGCAAATAACCAATACAGCTGTGAGGCATGCCAGATATGGGAGTCATGATAACTTCCAGGGCTGCCAGCACACACATCCATGATAATGCCCTGGGCATTGCACACAACCTGGCAGTTGATGGGGTGGTATCCCTTGCGGTTTATGTAGTGTCTACCCTGCTCACTGGGTGGTGACTTGATGTGTATGTGTGTGCAGTCTATTGCACCCAGTACCTCCAGATATTCTGCCACATGGTGGAAAAGACACACATTGCTGGCCAACTCCTCCTGCATTCGGGGGAAGTATATGTGCTCATTGGCATGTGGTAACATGGTATCCAGGAACTGGTGTAGTACCCTGGATGCTGATGCCTGTGAGATACCCATGATATCCCCAGTTGGTCTTTGAAAGGTACCTGTAGCTAGCATTCTCAGGCTTACACATACCTTTGTATCCACTGGGATGGGTTCCTCTCTGTTTGTTCTGGCTCTGAGGTGTGGCTGGCGCAGCTCCACAAGTTGCTGTAGGGTGTCCCTGTCCACACTGTAATGCTCTACTATCTTCAGATCATGTAGCCCCTGATATGTTACCCTGGGTCTGAACACTCTCCTCCTCCTCTGGTGTCTGCGGTGGTCGTATGCATCATCATCCACACCACCTTCAGTCTCCAACACATGCTGTTGGATCAAAGCTATGGCAGCCCCTAACATGTACATAATAAAAGTTCCCAGTCTGTATACACCACTGGTGCAGAGTGTATGGGAATACACAAATGTGTGTGAGGTGCTTTCACACTTTATAGTATTGTGCTATGGATGCTGCTGATGTAAGGGGGTGTGTATGAGCTATTCCAGCTGCTGCATGTCTTAATTATGGGTTTTGCAATGAGTACTGCAAGTGTGGGGTCTTTACTGTGGAGATTTACTTGCCTGCCTTGATTAATCTGTTGCCCTTTAATTCACTTTTAGACCTGGATCCCCTCCCATTATCAGGCATGCATCCACCTGCCGTCTTTCTTGTTTTGTACTTTCCCTACCCAGTCATGGCGAAATGTGCCTTGTAGCTGATATACTGCATATCGCCTTTGTTCTGCTTTGACACTTTGCTGTTTTCTTTGCTGTACAGCCCCTCCCCTTCCCTGTTCTGCAGGTAGCTGCTTGCAACCTTGTTAGCTGTTGTCAATGGCCCACTGTAGACTCCTAGGTGTTAATTAGTCATTTGTACTCCAAATTTCACTGCTGCAGCATTTCCTTATATCTTTCCTATATCCTTCCTGTTTCAGCTGCAGTGCACACTGCGCATACCCATTTACCAGGTTTATGCGTGTTTTCATCTCCGTTCACATGCATACTCGGTTACCTTGAGTACTCACAGCTAAGCATCGTTATGGGCAATTTGACACACCCCTATTCTTTAGCTTTGCCTAGCTAGGGGCAGACCGGTTTAGCAATGCTCCAATTTGCTTACAGCAATGGCAACACACCCCTCTCTTGATGTCATCTTTATCACAAGGGCTCACCTCAGTGTTATAATGCTATGCTGTGCTGTGAGGTGCAGCCTTACACAAGCAGGGAATCTGCAATTCACTATTACTCCTCTCATTTGCATGGCATTGCCTACTAATTCCTAGCTACTGTGCATAACACTGTCACTGCCCCTTAGCAACCCTTGCACCATGACTAATGACTATTATGGGGAAATCGTGATATGTGTATCATTGCGGTTTTATTCTATATTTTTATACATTCCTTGCAATCCCCTTTGTGCACTGCTGCCCTGCGCTTCCACATCGCAATAGTGTGACTATATATATTAAATGTTAATTTTATATTTTGTACATGTTTTATTATGCCAATGGCTATATATTTAGCCATTGGCATATATTAACATTATAATACATGTGTTTGGTCAGCTGTCATGGCTCCAATTTTATGTTTGCAAAAATGTAAACCATTTTCTACGGTTTACATTCCTGCATGCTTACACTATGCCTGCACCACTTCCTGAATCGCTACATAGCTTCATTTACATGCTACACTGCTGCACATGGGGTAATTAGCATACAAGGTCCAGGAGTTGTGCGGGTATAGCGTATGCAGGTAGTGCATGCGGGACCAGCTCGTACCTGAATCGCTCGGTGGCCATCTTTGGTGTTAGAACGCCGATGCTACGCCTGCACCTGGCGCAAGCTTCATGAATCCTGGGGGTCATGTTGTTCAAGCCAGGTTTTTGTGTGGCATTACATCTGAGCTGCCATAGCAGCTCCCTGTATTCAAAGAATAGGTCAGTTGGCCCTCCCGTACTACCATCTTTATGTACTTGTTCTAAAACAGAAAATTTAAAATGATGTTGTGGAAACTCAGTAATGTGTTTGGCCAGGGCATTGTTTAAATTACCCTTCCTAATATCATATAGATGCTAATATATAAGTTTATTCAAACTGTTTATCATTTTACCAATATAAAATTGGTCACATGTCTGGCATATAGCTATATAAACTAGACACTTACTAAAACAGTTGAATCTTTGTTTCAAGTACACATTGCCATATCTCCTTATGTGAATATTGTTGGTTTCAACAATAAATGGACACTTTGGGCAATGTCCACACCTACTCATTTGTCCTTTTACCATATGTGGTCTATTCCTTTCCAACAGATTCTTGATGCAAGAATCTCTTTTATATATCACACATGGATTTTCCCCTATTTTCATTTTCCAATTAATGCCAGTTGTCAATATAGTCCAGTTGTTATACAGAACATCCCTAATATTGTAGAACAGGGGTTTGAAAGTTAACACCATGGCATCTAAAAAGTGTTTGGTTCCTCTTTCCTGAGTATCAGTTGTTATAATAATATTATCATCTGCTGAAATAGGGTCTTGTGTAACCCCTAATAGTGGAAGAAAATGTCCACTTAATCTCTTTTCTTTCACTTCATCTAAAATGGGGTCCACAAAGGGACCAGGGTAATCATCACCCTTAACTTATCCATCTCCTCAATAAAGGTAGTATATTCACTTACCATTCTTGCCAACCTAACACCCTGTCCTTTTACCAATGATTTTTTCTGGTGTGTAGGGTGGCAACTGGCAACATATAGCAAAGAGCTCGAATAAGTATGTTTCCTGAACAAATCTGAGATAAATCTGTGGTTAATGTTGTCTTTACAAATAGAGATATCTAAGAAGTGAATAACTTCTGAATTAACCTCCACAGTAAATTTTAAAAACCCAGTTCTTGAATTCAAATAGACAAGGAATTGGTCCAGTTGTTCACGTGTACCATCCCAAAATATCAGTAAGTCATCCAGGTACCTACCATAAAATTTACAGTACTGAATAAATCACATTTGAATACCATATTGATTTCCCATTATGTAAGAACTATGTTTGCAAATAGGGGGGCACATGCCACCCGCATTGCAACTCCCACTCTCTGCTTAAACAGTTGATTTTCAAATGCGATAAAATTATTATGAAGAATTAACTCCATTAGTGTCCTGTACACAAGTACCCCTGAGTGACTGTGCAAGGTGTTTGTACACAAAAAGTTATAAAACATGTTGATACCCTCCTCATGAGGGATAACCGTGAACAAGTCCTTAATATTCATAGTTGTAAAAATGAGGTTGTCTGAGTATAAGTTGCCTTTTATTTTTTGACAATCCCAGGAGTCCTTTAACACATGTGGGTGTTGATCCAATACATGTTTAAGGTGAAAGTCAATAAAATTCACTAAATTATATGTTTTTGAGGCCTTTGCATCCACTATCCACCTCAAAGGGGGGGTCAACCAAACTTTTATGTATTTTTGGAATGCCGAAAATGGCGGGGGTACGAGGATGTTTTTGTGTAAGAAAATCATGTTCACTAATAGTGATTTGGTTATTAAGTAGTAGGTCATTTAGGTAAATATCTATATTCCTGTATGAAATATTAAGTTCATTTACAGATGCCTCTACATAAGAATCACTATAAAGATGTGCCAGCATTTTGTCAATGTAAGTGTGTTGCTTCATAATGACTAGTCCCCCACCCTTGTCAGGTTTCATCACCCTGATAAAATTACTATTCACAATTTCGTTAAGTAATTCTACTTCCTCTCCAGAGAGATTTTGTATAAATCTGTCTTTTTTAGTGAAATGTAATTTTCTAATCTGCTCTGTACATAAGTTTTCAAATACATGGAGTGTAGGGTGTAAGGGTGGGTTGAATGTACTAGTTTTTTTGCAACCTGTTATAATCCTGTCATTGCTATCATTCTCAAAATACAGTCTGAAATTCAATTTTCTTACATACAAGTTCAATTCAAGTAATGAAGTTTCTACTCTAGGTTTTCTTGTTGGCACAAAATGAAGGCCTTTCTGAAAGAAATCGGCCCATTGTTCATTGATATCTACCTCACTGAAATTGTATATCTTGAAATCTCCATGTTAATTAATGACAACATTACATATTTCACTCTTACCTTCCATTACCATCTGTTCATCACCCCCCTCCCCCACCCCCTGTAGGGCCTGCACCTGTTGGGTATGGGTCCAAAAAATTCCCATTGTTCATTCTCCCCCAATTGTAATATTGTTGTTGCTGGTTCTGGAGGCACTCCAACCTCCTCAGGAGGTCTCCTATAGGGGCTGTTTGTTCACCTGACTCACTTGTATTCTCATCAATAACTTCAACATCCACCATAGTATAGTTGTCACTTCTCTGTCTTGTGTCCTTTGTACATTGCTGTTAGGTAAAGGGTAGGCTTTGTCTCCCTCATAATCAATTTTATCTCTTTCTAGTTTCTTGCCCTTTTTGTTTTTTGTCCCTGCCATAATCTTGTCAACATTTACAAATACTGCATTGTACTCATTAACTTTTGAATGGAAAAGCAGATCATTGTGTAAGCATTCATTTATAATATCAATTTTTACTTTAATAATGTTCATTCTTTTGTCATTGTCCCTAATTAATACTTCAAGAAGCTCACAGCCATGTCTGATAAACATGGCAATCAGTTTGTTGTACAAATCTGAACAAACAACAGTACCTGTGGGAAACTTTCATGTTCTTAAACCCTTAGGCACTTGTTGCCTATGGAAACACTCTCTAAGGAAACAATTTTCTATCTGTAGCTTGCGTAGTCTCAGTACCTCGCTTTCAAAACTTTTTAACTGCTTGTCCAGGGTACCATGGTTTTGTCTGACATTGGAGTCTCTAAATTCCCATTGGGACCCATCACCAATCCATTCAGATAGAAAAAAAACAGTGCGTGTGTCCACTCCATTGTGGGCTCCATTATTGTTGCCGCCTCCTTCAAGTTCATGGCCTATGGTAAAGTTGCTCAGTCTTGATGATGCAGAAATAGGGCTTCTCTTCCCTAGGGGAATGGAGGATGATTGTGTTCCACTTGTACCTTGAAATAAGGTACCACTAGACCCAAACGTAGTGGGAGACAATGATAAATTCCTCCCCAGTCCAGATAATTGTTTGGTCAGCACTTCAATCATTGCTGACAAGATCCCTATAGATGTTGTCAACACCTGTAAGGGAACCAAGTTAGTGGCGTCCGCACTGCCTTCCCACTCCATATTCAAACTACAAAATTCCAAAACACAGTAAAACCAAGAAAGTTGCTGAAGCAAGGAAACACTCTGGTAGATCCACTATAACAGTTTATAAGAGGAATTTCTCCTTTCAAGCACGACAATGACCACAAGCACACATCCAAATCAACAAAAGAATGGCTTCACCAGAAGAAATTTAAAGTTTTGGAATGGCCCAGCCAGAGCCCAGAAATAAACCCAATAGAAAATCAGTGGGGTTGACTTGAAGAGGGCTGTGTACAAGAGATGCTGTCGCAATATTTCAGATTTGGAGCGCTTTTGCAAGGAAGAGTGGGCAAATATTGCCAAGTCAAGATGTGCCATGCTGATAGACTCCTACCCAAGAAGAATGAATGCTGTAATTAAATCAAAAGGTGCTTCAGCAAAGTATTAGTTTAAGGGTGTGCAGACTTATGCAACCAGCTTATCATACGTTTGTTATTTTTTATATTTTTCCCCCTAACAGATTTGTTTGTTTTTCAATTGAATTGTACATGTTATATGTCACATTAAAGGTTGGAAAAGTTTTGAAATGATTTATTGTGGTCTCAATTTTTTATATCACACAAGCCTGACATTTTAACAGGGGTGTGTACACTTTTTATATTCACTGTAGATGTTGATTCCTCTTACAACGAGCTTTGATAACTACTCACATAAGAATGCTTTTATTCAGAGTAATGATGACATGTGATTACATTTTCCTTTCATATGTAGTAAGTGTTCTCCTTTGTTACAAGAAAATGAGATGATATTCTGTACGTTGTGGCCTTACCACAGCAATTACAGGCTCACACATCCCTTGCAGCAATAGTATGATGTAATGCTTTGACATACCAACATATCTCACAGTCGTAATGATACTTCTACCGTGGGGCATTCATTCTCTCCAATATCATGTACTTTCTAGTCAGATGCTCAGGGGTTCAAAACCCACATTCAATGACTATTAGCCCTGTGTGGCCTTATACTGTAATGCGTGAATGGCATCAACCACAGTTACAATGTGTACATTTACAGTGGGAGAGACCTCCCCAGATACTTTTATTTCAAAGGGATTGCTTGCAGCACAGTCATATGATGCAATGACTCAGCATAGGTGGACTGTCACATTTTTTGTTAATACTTCCACTATATGCTTATGGTTCATCAACCTGTCATTGGTCAGTAGACTTATATAGCTCACTGTACAATTCCAGAAAAGAGCAAACTTATATGAATCTGTACTCATGGTTGCAAACATCTTTCCATGGAAATGAATGCCATTGGTAGCCATGAAAAGGTGCTTGCAAACATGTAGGTGTGATAACCAACAAGTATGTTTGATTAGCTCTGCTTCTCATCATGCTAACTTGCTTAAATTGTGTGGGTTTAGCACAAAGCCTACACTATTGTTAATGAATGTGAAGCAGAGTTCCTCCCTAACACAATTCAAGCGTAACTTAGACAGCTGGATGAGGAGCAGCTATGAATGAGAAATTGTGCTGTGATGTCATTTATAGTATATAGATTTAACTTCAGCATTTGACAGGGTCATGCACAAAACACTGATCAATAAATTAGTACAACTAGGTATTGATGTACTCTTGATAAGATGGATAGGTGCATGGCTTACAAATAGGATATGGTAAAGTATCATACAGCAACTGGACAGGTGAAATCCTTGGTTACAGTCAGGGTGTCCAACAGGGCTCTGTCCTAGCCCCTTACCTGTTTAGATTGTATCTTTCAGACCTAACTTTTTCATCTGAGGTGTTCTACAGTCTATATGCAGACGACCTGAAATTGGGTAAACTGATTATATGTGCTATACATAAGGCATGTCTGCAAAATAACGTGACTAAATTAACCATTTGGGCACATGAGAATAATATGCTGATAAATACATAAAAAACTAAGCATATGAGATTTGGTAGGCATAAATTGAAAGGTGAATATTTAATACAGCACACAGTGATTGAAACTGTAAACACATTTAAGGACCTGGGTATATGGGTAGATTCAGCTATGAGTTTTTTCTAATCAACCAATTGGCTAATGATAGTTATAGAACTATAGGTTTTATAAAAAGATTTATAAAGTCTAGGAAATCAAACATAATGAAGTCATTGCTTGTTAGTTACATTAGACCCAAACTTGAGTATGGAATACCAATATGGAAACCCTATAAGAAAACAAGCATGAGTAAACTGGAAAGAGTACAATGAAATATACCAAGGATATCCATGGATATGAAAATTTAAGCTATCATGAAAGACTAAAATATCGGAACTTGTACAGTGGCTCTTACAGATATTTAAGAGGAGATCTTATTCAGGTATATAGGGCATTTAATGACAACTACCTCTGGGAATGTTTGAGGCTCACAAAAAGTACTAGAGGATCATCAGACAACCTATGTAGGAGATTCTATATGAATGAGAAGTGTACTAATTGGTTCTCTGACAGAGTAGTTGATGCATGGAACAGACTACCAAATTACATTAAAGCAAGTACTAGTTTAGATATTTTTTAGAACAGCCTGGATACTTATTATGGGAACAAGTGTTTTGGTATATTGGCAAGCTAGAAGGGCATTAATGCTAGTGCTTGAAATATTTGTACATATGTATGTAGGAAATTCATCCCTGGTTTGGCACCTTTACCTCTAAAAGACACAGTCAGCCTATAAATGGTTCATCTTCCAGGACCCTACTTGTGAATGTTTCACCTCTCATGCCTCTGCTTACACTTATCAAGGGTACCAGAACTTGTTAGAGATTTGGGATGCATGGCTAGGCTTAAAAAGGTCCTTGTGGTCATTAGCCCAATGCACGCCTATAAACCTATGAATCTCAGGGATTGTTAGAAATGAGGACGCAGGAATCATATTTAATCTAAACTTGTTAAATGTGAGTTAATTATTGTTTCTTTGCTTACAAATTACTATCATTAATTTGGCATTTATGCTTTTTTATAGCTTATATATGAAAGAAAGGTAAGGCGTTCTATCTCCAGTATTAATTTCAAGATTATTAACAAAATTATTTATAAGTGGAAATTCATTTTCAGCAAAGAATGACATCAAATTTAGTTTAATATTACACATTGTTAATAAATCTGCACTGTTAACCAATTGTCTATTTCAAATCATATTTGCACATCATATAATCAATGTTAATTAATTTAGATTCTTTTTAAAACTGATTCAAGTGATATAAATCGCTATTTTTAAAACTTATCATGTTATTAAAATTAATATTCTCTGCACATTCTAGAATAAAGATAATCCCCGGGATTCATGAACCTTGCGCCAGGCGCACGCATAGCGTAGGCGTTACAATGCCAAATATGGCCGAAATGATTCAGGTACGATCCAATCCCATCGCACTATCGGGTCAGTATACCGGATCTGGCGCGAGCTCCTCGCATAGGTGGTGCTAAACACCCCATGTGCAGTGTTGCCTGCCTATGCAAATGAAGCGCATATAGCGATTCACTTGAAGTGGCACAGAGCGTAGCATAAGTTTCCAATGGCAATGTAAACCAAAAAAAATGGTTTACATTTTCCCCAAACAGAACATATAGGAGTAACGGAAGAGTGTCAGGACCCAGGTGTCACACTGTTACCATATGCCAATGGCGAAATACACAGAGAATGTCAAAAGAAAACATGCACAACATGTAAATAATCAACTCTAAATGGCATGTCCACAGCAACTCACATCAGGAACCCTAGGACATGTTTGCGGAAGGTGCAATACAATGAAATAATATAACAATGTTATAAAACAGCAGTGTAATACAGCAGGGTCAGCATAATACACCATGGCTGCATGGAATGCCACAACCACGTAAAGGGTTGCCAAGGACTCGGTGCGCAGTGTGGTAACTATGAATTAGTAGTCGCCATGCAAATGAGGCAGATAATACTGAATTACAGTCCCCGCCCGGCAGAAGGCCATGTACCAAACGGCGAGCGGTAATACACCGAGGAGTGGCTTAGAGGGAATACATGTCATCTGCAGAGGGGTGTGCCAATCGTGAGGAGAAGCACATTGAGCACAGCAAACCTGGGTTGTACATCACAAATCACAGCTGCAGGACCCGAGTGTGTGGGGTAATAGTTCAGCTGAGCACAATGCACGAGAAGTGTACATGTGCACGAGGGGATGACTTGTGTTCCCTAACCTAGTCATGTGATTTTCGCCCCGCAAACAACATCGGAAAGCAGGAAGGTGATGTTGGAGAATATGAGGAAATGCGGAAGAAGTGTAATTGGGAGTACTAATGAGCAATCACCACTAATCAACCCACGGAAGGCCAATCGGGCGGCAGCTTTATTAACTCTGCATGCAGAAACCGCAAACGGGATAGGGGAGGCTGGCGAATGCAAAGAAAGTAGGGAGGCAGCAGACTACAAAGATAGAAGACCGGACACAGCAGGAGCAAAGCAGACAGGCAGCACAACGGGCGGCAGCACACAAAACGCATGATATGCTGGCAACCCAGAAAGTAGTATATGACAGTGTTTCTGCAGGATGCATGCCAGAAAATAGTGGTGCAACGTAAGAAATAGTAAGTAAAGGTCAAAGGTAATCCACAGCAGGCAAGAGTAATGCAACACCAAAGGCAACAGCGCCAGAAGTTCCATCAAACACGGAAGATAACCCCCAGATACGGCCGCATAAAACACACCCTATGACATTCTTTGGGAACCTTGCCGGCCCCAAAGGGGGGGGGCACCCCAAAAAGAAAAGGGCGCAAAAAAAAAAATCCCAAAAATTTAAATTTGGCCCCGCCCCAAAAAAGGCGGGAATTAAAAGGAAAAACGTTTTCCAATCCCCCCGGGAAAAACCCCTGGGGGGCCGGGGGGGGGGGGGGGGGGGGGGGGGGGGGGGGTGGGGGGGGGGGGGGGGGGGGGGGGGGGGGGGGGGGGGGGGGGGGGGGGGGGGTGGGGGGGGGGGGGGGGGGGGGGGGGGGGGGGGGGGGGGGGGGGGGGGGGGGGGGGGGGGGGGGGGGGGGGGGGGGGGGGGGGGGGGGGGGGGGGGGGGGGGGGGGGGGGGGGGGGGGGGGGGGGGGGGGGGGGGGGGGGGGGGGGGGGGGGGGGGGGGGGGGGGGGGGGGGGGGGGGAAAAAAAAAAAAAAAAAAAAAAAAAAAAAAAAAAAAAAAAAAAAAAAAAAAAAAAAAAAAAAAAAAAAAAAAAAAAAAAAAAAAAAAAAAAAAAAAAAAAAAAAAAAAAAAAAAAAAAAAAAAAAAAAAAAAAAAAAAAAAAAAAAAAAAAAAAAAAAAAAAAAAAAAAAAAAAAAAAAAAAAAAAAAAAAAAAAAAAAAAAAAAAAAAAAAAAAAAAAAAAAAAAAAAAAAAAAAAAAAAAAAAAAAAAAAAAAAAAAAAAAAAAAAAAAAAAAAAAAAAAAAAAAAAAAAAAAAAAAAAAAAACCCCCCCCCAATATCCCAAAACCCCCTTGGCAAAGAAAAAAGGGCAATACCGACAGGCGGGGCCCCAAGGATCCCCCCCCCCCAATGAAACCAAAAACGGACACCCAAACATCCCATTAAAGGGAAACGGAAGGGTGGCCCAGGTACCCCAAAACCCCATACCCAACCCCCCAAAACACTGTAAAAAAACAGCCAACATGTAAAAAAAATTTAAAGGAAAGGGTCCACAAAACCTCACGCAAAAGGAACATTAATAAAATAAATAATAATATAAATTTATAAAAAAGGTAATAAAATTAAATAAATTATATAAAAAAATAATTATGGGGAATAATATAATTATATAATATGAAATACAATAAAAACTAATAAAAAATTTAAAAACCCGGGGGTTAAACAGGGAAATTAGAGGGAATAAGGTACTGAGATGTCCCCGAAAAAGGGACTTTAGAAAAGGGGGTGAAAAAAAACAACCTGAACCCTTGGGAAAAGGTTAAACTAAGGGGAACCCCCAAACCATGGAACGGGTAACTAGTTCCCCCTTAACCCCGCGGGCCCCCGAAAATCGAAACCCAAAGGGTATTTTAAAGAAATGGGAAATAAGAATGAATTGGATATGGGGGGAGAATAACACCCCCGGGTGGCGGTAAAACCGAGGAAAAAACCTTGAAAAAGGGTGGGGGGCCCTATGTAAAAGGGTGGGGGGGTCCCGAGCGTGGTAAAAGCGGAAAAACAGGGGCCCCAAAACGGGGCAGAACCAAAATTAGGTGTGGGAAATCAACGGGCCTCAGGATATGCCAAAATAGTCCCAAAATAGAAAGGAAAGCCCCAGGCAAGGGAAATGAAACAAAACAAAGGAAATTTTCCCAGGGTAAAACAGGAAAAAACCCCAAATATGGAAAAAAATAGCATCCTTTTGACGAAAAAGAAAAAGTTAATTTGCAAAAAACCCCGGGAAATTCCCAAAGCAATGGGTTTGAAAACCCAAAAATTACATGGGGGTCCCCAGTACCTACCGGGGAGGTCCCCCGAAAACCCACCGTGGGGGGAAAAAGTTTTAAAACCCAATAAAAAAAAACCGGGAATATGGGCAACCACTTGGAAAAAGGGGGCTTCCCCAAAAACGGAAACAAGACCAAAAGGGGCCCCAAAGGGGAAAAAAGGGTATTGTAAATACCCAAAACCCCTTAAACCAAACAAAATGGGAGGATCAGCACCCGGGGTATCCCGCCCACCATGCCCAACACCCCAATAAAATTTTCCCAAAAAAAAGAAAATTTAACGAAATTTCCCCAAAGTGGGCCCCGGGGGAACGGCAATAACGGGTTAATTAAAATAAAGGGCCCAAAAGGGGGAAACCGTCCCAAAACCAAAATTCCCCACTTTTTAAAAATTTAAAGGAAATTAAAAACCCTAAAGCAAAAAAAACCCATACGGAGTCAATGAATTGGCCAAACCCAACCATTCGTGGGGACCTTTTAAAGGGCCCGGGGATTTTCCCCCCATAAAAAATTGCAAAAATGCAAAACAAATGGGGCCCCAAATTTAAAAGGGGGTTTTAAAATAAATTCCTTTTTAATCGGGGACCGGGTACCCCACTTTTGAAAAAAATTTTCTAACCTGCACAAAAATCCTGGGGTGGGGGGAATCGGGGCCAAATTTTTCCCATGCATGGGCAAGGGGGTTCCAATAACAAAGGCCCCCCAATACCCATCCCCCCGGAAAGGAGGGCAATACCAACGGGGGTGGAGAATCCTTTAACCCCAGAAAATGGAAACCCCAAAAGGGAAGTGATGCACAGGTGATAAATGGCACCAAAAATTACCCAAACGCCATGGGCTGAAAATCCAAACAAAAATTTACGGGGAACAGCAGAACCATTTAAAATATTAAAATTAAAAAAATAAATAAAAAAATATTAATTTAATTAGGTAATGGAGAAAAAATATATATGTAAGTTTAAAAAAAATATAATAAAAATATATAATATTAAAGGAAACAAAAGGGAAATGGGGCGGGGCCAAAAACCATACATAATACTTTCCCCCAAACCCCAAACATCCGGGGAAAAAAAGCCGGGGGGCATCCCTTGCATGGGGGGTTTTTAAAAGGGAATTCCCAACAGATTTTAACATTTTAATCCCAATATTTTATTTTGGGGGAAGGGACACCCCTTTTTGCCCAAATACTTAAAACCCCCAATCCAGGGAAACTTTTATCCGGGGCCCGCCATAGTTTGCGAACTTTAAATTTAAAAACAATAAGCCCTTTCCCAAAAAAAGGTGGGGCAAAAAAAGCCAAAAAACGCCCAGGTGGGGGTTTAAATTTAACCCCAGATGGAGAAGGAATATAATGAAAGGGATATGAATTTATCACCTGAGGAAAAAAGAAATTTGGTGGGGTAACAAAATTTAGGTATGAGGGGGAAATAAAAGGGATGCCCTCCCGGAAAAAAACCCGTTGTTCTCCCAACCAAAATTAAAACCCCAAAAGCAAAGGAAAACGGAAAAACATACACAAAACTAAAACCGAAAAAAGGGGTATTGTAAAAAACCGTATTCCCCGGTTGTTAAGGCATGAGAGACGGGCCCCCAATGGGGGGGGTTTAAATTAAAAAAAATTAATTTGTCCCTAATCAGAAATTAAAAAGGTTTATGTAGGATTTCAAAGATACCAACCACCCTTGTACAAAAAGGGGAATAAAAATTACACACAAACAACAAGGGCTGAAAACCAAAAATTAGGGAAAAATTTAAAAGGTTTGCGGGCAGGGGAAAAATGCCAACAAAGGAAGTCCCTTTAAGCGGGAAGGAATTTGTATCCCTTCCCACAGCCATCTGTTTATGGGGCAAACCCGTTAAAGGTCAAATAAAGGTGGGCCCCCCAAAGAAAGCCCGGGCTTTAAAAAGGAAAACAAATGTGAAAAAAAGGTTGGGTAAATGAAACCCCTGCGGGAGATTTTGGAACCAATTTAAAACAACCCCCCAAAACCTACCCCCCCCATAAAAAAAGGCCCCTTTTAATGTCAATTCCCAGGAAAAAGGATGGGACAAGAAACCTTTGTAGTAAAGGGAAGGGGCCCACCCCATCCCAAAAGTACCCCACGGTCAATTGGGAAAAAAACCATTGGCGGGCCCATGTGTAAAACATTGCAAAACCACAACACCCCCCTGGGGGGCCTTAAAGGGGTGCAACTTTCCCGCGGGGTGGTACCAGGACATTTTGTAAACCAAACCCCAAGGGGGGGAACCCACAGGGAAAAAATCTACCCCCCCAAATCCACGGCCAAAATTTCCAAAATTGTGTTTTTGGGAATTTAAAAAACAAACCCAGCCCTTTCCCAAGGTGGGTGCCAACCCAGGGGGGAACCCCTTAACCCCCAGAATGAGGAAATTTTAAATGGGGGAAGGGGCCGGTAAACAGAAACCCCTGAGGAACAAAATTTGGGGGGATAAAATTTTCCCCCAGGAAAACCCCATTGGGGTGTCAGGAAAAAATTTTGCCATGAAAGCTGTAAACCGGGAAAAAAGGTACAATAAAAAGGGTATTGAACCCTTATGGTGTAGATGTGTGTATTTCACGGTAAATGGTTTGTAAAAATTTACACCCAAAACAGAAGGGGGGGTTTAGAAGGGTATCCTCCCAACCGGGGGAAAACCCCGCCACGGGAGTGGGGCATAGGGCAAACCAGCCCCAAGGGGGTAAAAGGGGATTGGAAACGGGCCAGACCCATGGTGGCAGTGGGTGGAATTTTGATGCAAAGGTGATTTTAATGCCCCAAAATGTTTTAGGGGCTTTCCCTGATGCCATGATCCCAATGAAGTATCCCCCAAGGGAACAGGGTTTATGGAAATAAAAGCTGGGGGGGAAAGCAAAAATTCCGGTTTTGGGGGGATATCAGGCATAAACGGGTACCTTTTTGGTTGAAAAACAGGTTTCCTGTAGGGGGGGTAAGCATATAGTGGAAAGGGAAGGGGCCCCAAAGAACCTGAAAGGATTGAAACCCAAAATTGCCCCGGGGGAAAAATGATTTGGCAGGTATGTAAACCCCGTGTGACACAAAACACCTCCCAGGGTATGTTGTGCAGGGGGGGGTGTTCCCAAAATTACCAGCCCGGTGGGGGTAAGGGGCCAATGGGGGAAAAAACCCCGGGAGGTTCCCTGCCCACCCAAGGGGCCCTGGGGGAGGGACAGGTTGGCCAAAGCAGGGTGTTTTTGGGTTTGTGGAAAAACACAAAGCCCAACATGGTGTGGAAACCTGGGGGCCCTCAATGGGGAATTTCAGTTGAGGATTTTTCCCTTTCAGAAGGGCCGGGGGCATGGGTGTAAGGCGGGCCCACCCGGAAATGCAGGGGCCCCCCGTGGGTAGTAGCCCCCAAAGCGGCCCGGTAAAAGGGAACAATTTTTCCAAAAGGTAGCTTTTGGAATAAAAAAAGGGGGCCCTTGGTGAAAATTCCAAACAGGTTGGTCCCATTCCCAGCCAAACATCAAAAGGGGGGCCTCGGGGACCATCCCGGGAAAACCAAACGTGGGGCATATGTTTTCCAAAACCGGGGGAAAATTGTTTGTATGTAGGGGATTCCATTGTAGTAGTGGGTGAATTTTTTAGAAAAGGTGTGGCATTCCCAACCTTTGTGGTCTGAAATCCGGGGTGCCTTTTGTTTTACATAGATGTTTTGGCCAAACTGAAAACCCCACAAGGGCCTGGGGGCCCAAAAGGGTCCCGGATTTTAATGTTTTAGGAGGCAGCCTTGGAGTTGTGTTTTCTTTGGAAACCTGGGGGGCCCCCAGGGCTGAAAGTGAATGAAAACCACATGTGAATTGTACCACCACTGGGGCCGCCGGGCCACATGTTTGGGAAAAATTGTGCAGGGGGAAAATTTGCCAAAACCAAAGTGGGGGCCTGTGAAAAAGGTGGTCCCCCCCAACCCTCGGGTTTTGGAATAGCATGGTTTCGCTTGGGGTAAAAGCCCAACATGGGTAGGGGGCATGGGGCCACCTTTTTCCACTGCGGGGTGCCCCATGCCATTAAAAGGGCCGGGTGGGGTTAGGGTTGAGTACCCCAGTTCCCCGGGTATGGGATGGGGTGTGTTTCCAAAATAGCAGGAATATGGGGTTTAACCAAAACCAAAAGGGGTAACCCCAGGGCATCAAACACCCATTTCCCAGGAAAAATTGTGCATGCAAAAGGGGGTAGTGTAAGGGAAAAATGGTAGGGTTGTTGGGGTAATTTTTGGTCACCCACCCCTGGCATTTGAAAATTACCCCGGGAAATGTGGGTACGGGGGTTGTCTTTTCCGGGAATGGGGGTTCCCCAAAAACACAGGCAAAACCCCCCTCCTGGGGCCCCCAATGAATTCCACTTTTTTTGGTAGAAACCTTGGGAAAATTGTGGCCCTTTTCGGCCCCAATGGTAAAGGGTCCCCCAAACAGGGAATTCCCCATGGGAAACAGTGAAATTGGGGTTGGAACACCCAATGTGGGGAAAACCCCCCGTGTAAAAGGTAACCCCTTCCCTGTGGGTGTTTTCCAAATTTTTCCAGGCCTGGGAGGTACCGTGTACAACCCGGGGGCATCCCCTTTAAAAATGCCGCCCCAGAGAGGGGGCGGTCCCATTTTCCCGGGTATGGATGGGGGGTTTAGGGTGGGGCCCTGCGGGTGAAGCAAGGGGAAATCCAAAAAAGGGTCCCCATGAACCCCAGCCGGGGTTTGGCCTGAAAGGGGTTGGGAGGAAGTTTGTGAAATTGCCCACGGGGGAGGCATATAAGCATGTGGGGAAGGGGTTTAAAAATGGGGGTTGTTTCCCACCGTTTTGGCTGCACCCCCAATGAATTTCCACAGCATTTTTGGGTTCGAACCGGACTTTTATAGCGGTAAAAACCCACATCCTGAAAATAACATAGGAGCTTTTTAGGCAACATTGGAGGGGAAAAACATGGTAATGTAATTCCCTGTGTTTCAGCCATTGGCCTACTGTAAAATTGGTACCCCAGGGGTTTAAACAGGGGGCCACCCCAGTCCCAGTAGGATTTCTGTGTTTTGCCACACAGGGAAGTAAATTTTTAAACCCAGGGGTTGTTTAATGGGAGAATTTGTACCCGGGAGGCATTGCATTTTAAAGTTGAAGTTTTCCCCACCCCCAAAAATCTCAGGCATGATCCCCCTTGGGGTCCCCAGGATGTTGGGAATCCAATGTGTCCAAACAGGGCATCCTTTGATGGTGGTTGTAAGGTGTCCCTGGGTTCAAAAACCACGGGTCTGTCCGGCTGCCAAAACCCGGGGCCACCGTGGGCCTACAGGGGTCCCAGACATACCTGAAAATTTGCCTCCGGGGAAGCCCAAAATTGTTGTAAAAGGTTTTTGGCCAGGTAAAGGTAGGTGGTTTTATTACCCATCCGAACATACCATCAGGTCCCATTTCAGGGTTGTAAACGCATTACCACCCATCCAACGGGTGTGTTGTGAATGGGAAACCCCAGGGGGCCCTGGGGGAAAACCTGGTGTTTTGGGGTCCCAGTGGGGCCACCATTGGGGGCCAAACAGGGGTCATCGGGAAACCCCAAATTTTTTTTTGGCGGAAATTTCCTTTGTTGAAATTTGGTACCCCCAAGGAATTTTTAAATTTCCCCCATAAGTAACCATGGTGGCATTTTTCCAGAAAACCCCCAATACGTGTCAGACCCCCCCAAATGGGACCCCTGAGGGGAACAAGGGAAACCCGGAACAAAAAATAGGGGGCAAATGTAAAACTGGAAGGGCTATGGGGCAAACCCCATGGCCCCCAAAAAGACTTTCCCAACCAGGCAGAAAACCGCCCAAAAATTTTGGTAAAAAAATTAAAAACATTAAAATTTGGGGTTCCCAAATCCCAGTCGCATTCCGTCAAGGGTACACTGGTTTTCCCCCTGGACTCCCTGAAATCCCCCATGTCCCAAACAGGGTATTTTAAATGTGCCCAACCCCCGGGGTGGATACCACCCCAAGCTTTTTATGGCCGCCAGTGTACCTGTGTGACATAAGCGCAATGGGCAAGGTATCGCAGAAGCATTACATTCACATGTCCCGCACAGGCATAGCCTGAACATACAATACAACAGGGTGTTGATAATAGCAACCCACAAGAGGTGATGGGTACGGGTATAACCACCATCACCTTCCGGTAAGGTGTGCATGTCCACATTAACATTAGCACCTGAGATGGTAGCAGCACAGCTGTACAGGGCGGCATGCATATTTGATTACAAATACCCCTGGCGTGGTTCCACCACCGGCCTGTTGGACATACAGACACCAACACAATGTGCAGCATTGACATGCGCACAGCACATCACCGGCTACAGCAGAACAGGGTTACTGTGTTGACATGCGCGAGAACATCACGCCAGCCACAGTCAACACGGCATGTGTTGAACCCTCACCACATTGTAGCCCATGCCACAGACAGACGTTATGCATGCGTATGCACGGCTGGGAATGGCCCCTGGCCTTAGCAGTATAGTTGTGTCAGTGTTGGGTGAACAACATAATTGAATGTAATGCGGAGGTACATAATGCAGGCCTGATGGATGATACCAGCAGTGCTCCCCGCTTATGTGAACATCCCCGTCCCCATAAATGAATACTTAGGCTGTGCTCAACACCATGGTCCCTGTGGAGGATGGTGCTGTGTGGTGCAACCCAACGACATGGTGGTGGCAGCAGGCACTGATGTAGACACATATGTGGTAACCATGTCATCGGGTACCATCCATGTGCACAGGATATCACCGCAAGGGCACATACAGCACTGTGTTGAACAATATCACAGCAATACAGCACCTGGTTAGTAATGCGTATGCATGGATGTGCTGCGATACCAGCATACAATACAATAATTCCCCACCGCTGCGCATGCTGCCTATAGCAGAAGGCCATTGTCCACACCATGACGAGCAGACATGCGACATGTCCATATACTCATAGAAATGACATATGGAATGGACAGCCACCTCCAATACTGAGATCCCATTAGGCAGGACACATCCTCGCGCCATGTATGATACAATTCCTGCCATACCATGCAGCCCTGTCTGCGCGCTGCCGCACGCGCTTTCATCACAGTCATACATGCATGGCCACATGGCACTTGCACTATCAACTCGACCAGATCAGTAATGTGGCACTGATGCACCTTTGTGGTGCTCAAAGTTCTGTGTGTCAGCGGTACAACGCGGCACACCATTACGCTATGTATGACCATAAATTCGTTAATGTCATATGATTAGACATTGTCCCATGTGTATCACATGTGCAATACAGGCAAGCCGTGGCAGGTTGTCCAACACCCGCATTGCGCTGAGTAGATGTATATGGCACAACACATGCATGTACAGGTGTCCATGCATGTGCAGTGCCACCGCTGACGCCCATAATGGCTACGTCCGATGCCTACTGACATATACACAGCATCCAGGTGAACAGTAGAACTGTGCAATAACATCGCCACGGTTGATTGGTATGAACACAGGTGGCAGGTACACATGTCCACAGCAGGTTACCATCTACATGGGTATGCGCTGAAAGTGGATGGGTTGACACAGAGATAAGGATATGATACCCACTGCATAACGGTGTGACAGGTGTGACAGCAACACATCAGCTGTAAGTCAGTGTCATGATGCGCCTCAGAGATTACTGTGCAGCTGTCGCATTACGTCATAGCAATGTATGTTCAGCTGCATGCCAGTACATCATGTGAATGTGACCTGTCACCATCAATATGTCTTACAGATAATGCCTCGCTCACTTCCACTGCCAGCCTGCTCTTAAAGGAGGATGAAGTAATCATACCGCTGTTCATTAACAACTATGACCTGCTATCGCCATGTTCCACAGCAAGCACAGCATGGATGACCTGTGGCAGGATATGCACAGGAGGGTGAATGACGGGAGGCAACAACCGCAACTACCAGCAGATAATACCACACCGCATGGACTCCCATACGCACGTTTAAAACAGCGTATGTCGTTAATCACCATTACAGAACAGGTGGAACAGGTGGTGGGCCACCAACCCAGCCCCCACCACACACACGGAGGAGTTCTGGCCAGTCTGGGACACCCAGGAACAGCATGCAGAAACACTTACCTGCCATCGCGGAGGTGGGTGTCTCCACCAATGAGCCTGGAGCCGCCTGGTAAGTCAGTCTGCATATGAGCATGATATCCACTGTAGGTGTAGGTGTCACTGTACATCATGTAAAGCAACAACACATGCCAGGTATATGGGCGACACAAGCCGATACCAAGCAGTATGCTATGTTGTGTTTGGCGGACGGTAGCTACCACATGCTAATTAACAGGTATTACGATGTGACATGCACAGTGCTAACTGTGGCTGTCATACAGTCATGGATAATGCTTATACTGTTGTGTCACCCTATACAGGTACCTCTGGCTTGCCCATTACATTACGGGTCCGCCGCAGGCGAGACTGTTGCTAGTAACAGGCATGTTGTTGCGTAGAGTTATCGCCATGTATTGCGGTATAAATATGCACACCCGGGTTTGGTTCCAGTCAATGCATACAGGTTGCACCACCAGACACACACATGCCACCCGTGCAGGTAGATAATAACCGCTATCATACACCGGGCCATGAAAACCAGTACCCGTCAGTGTGGTAGCTGTACAGCTATGCATACAACGGGTGGAGGTGTTCTACAATAGACATGTAGTATGCATTTGAACACCATTCGTGGTAATGCGACACAAAGTACCACACAGTGAGCAGTGAACTGGGCAGCACACAGGTGTCACCAATGTGACATATGCCCTGCATTGTGTGCACACGCAGACATGCCACCGACATGTCCCATGCCCGGTGTTCTTGCCCCGGCAATATTGTCACACCATCACATGACCTACACCTGACATACGCACATCCACTGCTGTGTCTCGCATAGCCCTCTGAGTGTGACACCTCGACATGTATGGGTGTATGTCACATGGGACAACAGGAATGGGGTACACGATGCCCATCACACACAATAAATTGTCCAAGACCCAGTCACACCATGTAATAATGTGGGTGATAGCCACAGGCATATTGCCACACAGCACGCCTGATGTGGATAGACACCGCTGCACATTGTCCACACATAGTGTGACTACAGCCAGAGTGGACCACCCAAGGCTACTTTGATGGTACAACCGGACAACCGAATGCCTGTCTGCAGCCACCGAGGTGCCAAATCGGCGTTCACCATATAATGCAGGTGCTGTGGAACAGCATGACTGTGTTGCAGTCATGGCAATGCACGCGCCCATGTTATGAATCGCACAGCAACGCATTACGCGCCCTGTTGCCATGCAGTGGCACAGTGCCCGTACCTCCACTGTATAGCTATGTATTATCGCTCATTAATTCAACCACACCTGCACAGACATATATAAACATGCATTCTATCAGGCTGTACACACAACACTGCACTGTGAAGCTCCATTATGATGCGTGCATGTGGCGGACACCATTGTCACACATGTCCATTACGTTACCGCACACCGGCAGATTACATGTCAAGGTAACGCCAGCCATGTGTACCGTTAACCTGTTCCGTGGCCACATGGTGTATCACGGTGATGCATGCAAACTACCATGATTGTGCGTTTACTGCACGCCTACCACATGACACCTGCTGATGCAGTGTGCACCCCAGGGCAGTATGCATACCAACACTATTAATACCCAGCTGCATTCCTGTGCTGTAGTGTGGAATGCTGCATGCCATCTGCAATACTCACATGCATGGTGTGTCTGGCGCAGCGCAGGTGTGTCTGTGTGTGTGTGTGTGTGTGTGTGTGTGCGTGTCCGCGGTGTGTCTGCGTGTGTGTGTGTGTTTGTCTGCGTGTGTCTGGGCGTGTGTGTGTCTGTGTCTGCTGTGTGTGTGTGTGTGTGTTCCGGCGTGTGCGTGCGTCTGCGCGTGTGTGTCTGCGCAGTGTGTGTGTGTGTCTGCATGTGCGTCTGCCGCGGTGTGTGTGTGCGTGTCTGTGTGTGTGTGGGTCTGCATGTGTGTAATGTACCTACAGTATGTCTTTGTATTCACAGGTGGTGTAGGTGCATTCCTCCTGCGGTCCATCTGATGTTAAGGTGTCCCCTTACAGATACTAGTGGTGATGACTATATGCATGAGGTACAGGCAGGGTTGTCAGGGCAGAAGCTGTGCCATTGGTTACCATCCCACCTATGTCCCCCTATCTCCGCGACACAGTTCTGATGCCGACACATACCACATCAACAAGGTCTATAGAGGTAGGACAGTCAGCCGCCTGTTGGCATTGAGCAGGAATGTGTGGTGGCTACAGAAGGTGCTCTCTACACACCATGTTGCCAGTGTAATGACTGGTGATGTGCCACAGGTAATGTGGCTGGTGCTGCTCAGAGGAGGACCTCTGGCAGACATGCACCTGCTGTACAGGCTTAAGCAGCTGGTATCACCCAGATGCATGTTCCAGACCGTAACGGCAGCACAGGCACGCATAGAAAGGCAGAACCAAGAAGGCGAGGCTGCAGAGGGCTGCAATCCGCTCCTAAATGACAAATATCCAGTCATTGGCTTAATGCCTGCAGATTGCCACGTACTGGATAGGCCATTAGGTGAGATGGCTGGAATCCTCGACCGAGGCATGGCAATCCGCCACGAGTGTGAGCTGTCTGTGCTGGAACACCTGGTAGGGTGAGGGTGGGGAGGATTAACGGGCATAGCCAGCAGCACCACTCCAGTGTAGGTCGACATGCGCGTACACCTCTCATGCCCACTCAATACAGTGCCGGGTAGCAGCAGCAGTGCAGCTTAGAAGACCACAGTCCACACCAGGATTACGCCAGCAGGCCACGGGATCGGCCTTGGCTGGTCCCAGCGGACACGGTTCCAGCCGACATGTGTCATCAGAGAGTAGCCACCGCATACCTCCACCCGGTAGTGCCCGCGGCGACCCCAGGGGCAGTCACGATCACAATGGTCGCGAGGGCGGACACACAGTGAGCCATACAACCTGCAATTCGTACAGTTCGGGGCTGCCACCATACCCCGTGGCATCACAGTTGAATTCAGGTACACACATACCCACACAGCAGACAATAACTGGGAATTTCCACCAATATCCACATGCATCTGCACAGTCATGCCCAGTAAACTCACCGCCCCCACCACCCACACATGATGTCATCCATTGGTGCAGCCTATGCCCCTGGCAGACATATCACCCCAAAAGCATAGCGATGAAGCCTCTGCCGCGATCCTCCTGTCATCCACACCATCGTGCAGGGTTATGCAAATATATTCTGGATGCACAGGGTGGACAAGATAGTGAGAGGTGTGGCGTGATACCTGTGTATGCATACGGTGATGCGTATGTTGCAGTGGTTGTGTATGACAACAACCGACTGGTGCGTATGTGATGTGGGTTGTGTGGACTGTCAACATGCAGCAGACATACCATGTAGCAGGTGCAGCATGCATTGAGCTGTGTTCACGGTATGTGTGGACGGGTTACATGTGTAGCTAACTACGCTGGTTCTGGATAACCTGAATCCCTCTCCCCGGCGGGCGGTAATTTCGCGATGTGCCTACAGGAGCACTGTTATCGGTCCCCATGTAGCTGTGGATTACCCACAGGCAATATCTGGCACACAGCATACCACATGTACCCTCAAGAATCGCCTGGACACACCTGCTACAGGTTCATAGGGTGAGCATAGGGTACATACTAGGCTATCTGCCCTACGGCATTTATAAGCCTAGCCAGAGTGTGCAGGCCACCACCCCTTAGGCTGAGGATACTATACCCATTATTTACAGTGCCTCTGTCCAGCAGTGACACAGAGATGATTCCTAGGGTATACTCTTACCATCTCCCATCCACTGGGCTGCTTTCTTTGAACAGAGTCAGTGAGGGGCTCTGGCCCTCACAAGGACTGGGATTCTGTTCCAGTGCGTAGGGAGTCTCTGGGTGATGAACCTGTCCTTCCAGCACGCCCCATTTATATTCGTATGGAGGTGTGTGTCTCTTTGCTCCTCATGGCTCTGGCTGATTTGGATCATATGAGGTGGAGCATGTCCTCATGAATTCGGTTGGACATGGCCTTGTATGTCATGCACAGAGATCACCTCGAGCAGACGTATGCCACTGTATAGAGCCGGAGTCCCTTCAGTCGGCAGCTGCAGACATAAGTGTTTGAGCCCCTTTATCCTTTTGGTGGGGGAACGCTTGGGGTCCTTCCAACTGCCGCGGTGTCAGGTTAGTATATTCCTAATGGGGCATTGTACTCAATCACAATCTGATAATGCGAGATACAGGGCATAATGACCTCCCCTGGATCTTGGATGTAACCTACATGATCGTGGGTGGGCAATGTAGAAAGTCTTCCCAACCACATTGGCAATGTAAGTGTCAAAAAAGAGAGGTTACTGACAAGTTGTCCCCAGTCCCTGATAACGCCATCCATAAGCTTAATGGATTACCACCTATGTGGTAAGCAGGGTTACTTGTTTTTCCCAAAGCGGGTATGACTATACCTTTCTTGGCATGTAGCTTAAGGCCATGGCTCTGTCACCAGTTAATATCCATTTCCTATGAGACCTCTGGTGGATGTCTGTGTCTGATGGGTAAGGTCGACATAAGTGCCCAGTTTGCAGTCATCTACATACCTTGTCAGTCACAACCCCCCATGTTTGCTCTCGCATGGCAGAAAGTGGTCTAAATGCCGTAACAAGAGGGGCCCAGGGACTGAGATCACCCCTGTGGGACACCACCGCGGACTCCACTGAGTTCGATATGGCACCAGGAACTCTAACCCCTGTGGGTCTTGTCCTGATCCGGGCTTGTAAACCCATCTCTGTGACATATAGTCTTCACAAACCACGCTTGGTGAACTTTTCTAAGTGATGCACGCGGTAAGGCCAGTTGGAACGCTTTAGCCAGGGTCAAGGTAGTCTGTGTGAACCAGTCTTACCCTCATCATCAATGGCCTTAATTGACTCTTCCTAAAAGGTCGACTCCAGGTTCAAGAGGCAGGATCTGCTCCCGACAAAGCCGGGACTTTGGTATGTGATCCAGAAAGTGTATGTAGGTCCCTCAATGTCCCCACTTAGGAGCTCCATTATGATCCCCCCATAGCTTTGCAGGCAAGGGCCTGGCCAAGCCGAGGCAGGGCGGGTAATGTCCAGGGTCCAGTGAGTTCGGCCTTGTGTGGAGGGGGACCACAGTTGCCACACTTACCCTTTGGGTATGTATCCTGTAGTAAGGCTAAGATTAAACAAGCAGCCTTACAAAGTGCGGTTTAGGTCCTCATTGAGGTCAGTGGCAGCACACAGCCGGGGACACCAGTCCGTCCCATTGATGCTGTGTGTTTTCCACTCTTAGAGAGAGCAGCTCTCACCTGGGCATCTTGAGATGTTTGGGAGGCTAGACTTGGTGAAGGATACATATCTCTCCCTCATGGGGGAGGAGGGGAGAAAATATGCACGAACCCGTCTCGTCAGTATGTTGGCAAATGTCTGTGGGTTCAGTGATCATTGTACCCATTCTGGACTAATTCGGTTACAGCATAATTGTGTGAGCTTCCCACCTATGTTTCTACCATAGCCAATGTAGCAGCGCCTTATGGTTGTCCTTTGTGTCTTTCACAGTCCCTCTCCCCTACAGGTGGCCTTGGATGTTTGCATGTGAAGGTGCATCAGATATTTACTGCAAGGGTATTGATCAGGGATGCCTTCCCTGTTAGGAGTTTGCTCTGTCATGTAGCAGCTTTCTCCTCTTGTTGTAGAGTCTGTTTATGGCTGGGGTCCACCCAGTATCATGCGCCTGCCCTTGCGGAGTGGGTCCTGATGTTATTAGGGATTGGCCTGATTCATACATTCCCTGGAGGTGCTCACAGAGAAGCTGCATTTGTAAGGGTTTCCAGCAGCGGGTTGTGTTTTCCAATGGTCTCGGAGGCCTCTGGTGCAGGGCACCACTCCAGTCTTAAGAAGTGTGAGGTTTGCTTTTGAGGAAGTTCCTTCACTGTGGTCTCCTTTGCTGGGGTTGGGGTGGGATGATCTCAGTGATATTAAGATATGGTCTGATCTCTCACCGATGAGGGGATATACATCCTATTAGTAGAGCATGTCGTCCCTACGATGGTGATGATCAGGTCTAGTATGGTTCCTCCTCTTGTGGGTATGGTGACTAGTTGTTCCATAGCATTTGGGTGTATGAACTCCAGGAACCTTTGGCCTAGGGGTGTTGGGTCTTGGGTAATGTTCCCGGTCTATGTATGGGTAGGTGATGTTACCCAATATGATGGTAAGCTGTTTGAGACATCTACACTCTCCAGTGTCTTCAGGAAGGCTGTGGGTATCCTGAGTTTGAGAGAGTGGCCGGTCTGGCAAGCATGCTACAAACTGGTAAATGCGGCAGTTCTACCTATGGTTAATTGCACCTGGATGGTTTCAGCTGCTTTCACGGCATTACTACCACTAACCTGGAGGTGTGGGTATCCTTTATGCATGGAGACTCCCCTCCTTTTGTGTTTCGGGTCCGGATTTGGGGTCGGAATCCATGATATTATTAGGTATAACCTGATAGTGCTGGGGTGCTCTCTCAGAGCCTTGAACCAGGTTGCAGTCACAGCACAGACATCAATGTTCTCCATACTGAGGAGGGCTTTGAGGGGCGTGCAACGCGGGTTTAAACTACTGGCATTGAGCAGTATTACCCTTGAAGTTCTTTCCAGGTTTGTTTTCTAGGCGGTAGGTTTTATCATTTGAGCCTGCCTGAAAAGGCACTAATGGGGTGGCAGGAGCCTTTGCCATATCCGGGAAGCCCAGGGGTGACAGGTGCAAGCCATCCCTTGTGAAGGGAGCGTGGCTTGTCAAGCATCATCATCCCAGGCAAACAGATGACATTGGACCCCCTAGACTGACACGGGAAAAGAGGTAAGCCAATTATTAAAGCCGATCATTTCCGAGCTCTGTATTGTGGCATCATTCTTGGTGTGGGTAGAATACTGCTCAGGGTCAGGGTCATATGGCTGGGCTACATAATCTGAGAGCCCCTCTGTCTCTCTTTTCATGGTAGCAATCCTGGGAGGTATGTCTCAGGTTGTTCACACCCGGCATGGACAATGACTCAAGCATCATACTTGTACATGCTGCAGAAAGTGACCCTGAGTGCTTGTGTTATGTTAGCGGATTCTAGCCCGACAGGCAGCCTACTGTGATCATTTCCTGTTCAGTCTGGTGGGTGGGACGCCAGTGTGTCTGAGTATGGCGTCACCTATAACACGTGTGTCTGGCATTGTGTGTGGCCTTAAGGGCTGTGACTGTTTTAGCACACTGACTTTGAGAAGTATGCGTTGTGCATGTCCTCACGCCTTGAGGAGGCAGTTGCTAGGTGCAGTCTGCTTTGGAGGCCTCTGTAGTTTTGGTATATGGTCTGAACAGTGCCTCCAGTGATATGTCTTTGTGTGTTTATGTGTTTGTTTTTTGCAGTTGTGATAGTTCTATGTGGAAACTGGGTTTGTGGTGTCGCGTGGTGACCTTCTCCTCCTGTCTGGTCTTGCCGGGTCCTGGTTGAGTGAGCTCAGCCCCAGTTTGACTATATAGTTGCATATCTCACATGTATTTGTGTGTTGTTTTGTGGGGGTAGGTGTGGGTGTCTGTGTACATGAGGCAATTGTAACGTGCCTCCAGGATGCCCAGATGCACCAAGCTGAACAGGAGAGGATGCTAGCAATTGACCCCTTCGACATGCTAGCTAAAAATGTGCATCGCGTTTGCTGTGTAGCTGAGTCAGAAGAGACCTATAGGGAATGGGTACCAAAGGGGATTCAGGCTAATGTAGTACTCTTGTTTAGTGTATCTGCATACATTACCTATAAGAATGCTTTAGGAGCAAGTGCTGAGCTTTGTGATAGAGAGACTAGACAGTTTAGATTGCAAGTAGAGAGGGGTTCTAAGGGAAAGCTTTTGAAGAGCATTAAATGTATAGAGCCAGACATATTTTAACGTTGTTTACACGCAGTACATGACACACATGTCACATTGACATATACTGCACCTGACACCTGTGGTCGGTGCCAAGGCTACAGTGGACAGAGACATCACATACCCTTGGCAGGACACCCAGTACAGGTATGGTGACATTGTGCAGGTGTCATATTACGGCGTGCATGTGCCCACTGACCTCAGTGTCACCTGTCAGCTGTGGTGCTTGCCAGTTGCAGCAGTAGGACACTGTACCAGTACAGGAATACAGCCACAGTCGCGGGGTGTACACCACTATGGCGCACACACACCCCATAGTGTGCAGATGGGGACACCTGCCTGTGTGGTCAGCACCCTCACAATACAATGCACCCACACGCCATGTCACAGAGCTGACTTTTGCACAGGTGTGCCATGTCTACACCTATGACATCGATCATTGGGGTTATTGCAGTACTGCAGCTTCAGTATCGGGATGGTCACCCTGTGTAGTTGGAGTGTCCAGTTCACAACAGTATATCTGCATACACCTCACACCAGGCAGCAGACATACAAACATGTTGACACACACACATGGTGGTGACCACACACATGTATATTAATCGAGAGAGTGACGTGTTGCAGCGTACTCGCACCATCCACTTCCATGCACCCCACACTCGCACGGTATGTACAGATCTTCTACTATGTGCGGTACAGGTGATGTGGTAACGCGGTAGGACATAGTCCCCTGATATGTGGCATACATGGGCACACATTCCTGCACACATGTTGGTGCTGGGAATGCCACACCCGCCATATGAGATTATGTGCAGGCGCAGCAGTATGTAGTGCATTATGCGCATTCTAACACTGCTTATCCCGCAGATGTGCCGATATATGCACTTGGGAGGTGGTAGGTGTTACAGTAGCCATGTGACATACAGCCGGCTGACACCTGCCCGATGGGTATGTATTATAGGCACTGTCATGTAACGCGCAGCCATAGCATACTGTATGCACATGGCAGGGTAGGATGGTGTGACACACCTGTGAGCCACCCCCGCACACATGCATGTGGACAGGTGTTTAAACACATGATGTACGCCACATACCGCCATACGTGCTGTTACTATGCCACCATATAACGACCCCCATGATGGATAATCTCATGTGGTAGGGGTTGCAACTATGTTAGCGGACATCGGCCACTGCACATGCATGGCTGCACCATGTACTGTTTACACATGTCACATGTGTCCCCTATTTATATGTGGCTAAGCCATTGCACTTTCACGTTATGACATGTGTGGTGACATACATAGAACATGGACTGTGGTATATGGTACCACAGCTGTCAGCAGGCCGAACAATACAAAGGGTATGTGTCCCAGTCAACACAGCTACATCCTGTAGTGGGGAGCATACCACAGACATGTGTCCACCTTCCATTCGTGGTGCATACACCAGTGTTATGCATGTGGTACATCACAGGCTTCGTGATGTGTCCTGTGGGGTGCAGTCCATGCACACAGCCAGACAATCACATGTATGACATATCCGGACGCTGGTTCACTCTGTGGTACAGCAGCAGTCATGTGTCATAGCTTCAATGTCAGGGCCGGTATGTGTGGAACCCGACCTGTCTATATATATATATACTACATTATGGGGACCACATCACACATGTGGGATCATTGTTAGTACACATGTGTACTCTGCCGCGACTGGTGTACACCGCTTCTCACAGACCGTGGGACATATGTCACATGCTGTTGTTGGACCGTGAGGCATACTGCTGCACCGCTGACATGGTGCTGGCATGGCAGTTACAGTGTTCACTGCAGTGTGTACATGTTTTACCTGCACCCATGATGCCTGTGATGTCATCTGTGTGCGTAACGGGTAACTGCATGTGTGACCACCCCAGCGTGGGCCAGGGTTTACCTGCCCCAGGATCTGCGGTAGTGTACACACCGCCTAAATGGCAGGCGGCGTGTAGCAATATGCTAAGTGCGAGCGCATGCCGGTTGGCTGTTGTGTAGGTGGACACACCGCGAAGTCCCACACTCTGCCCTTTCATGCTCCACACTCCATGTGTATGCATGTCTGCACCTTGCAGATGCTAAGTGTGTGTGAGCATGCCCGGTAAGCAGTTGTGTAGATGGACACACAGTACAGTCCACACAATCACCGCCTGTGATTATACCCGTGTGCATGTATGTTCTACACTTTGCAACTGCTAGGTGTGTCAGTATGTCCGGTTTGCTTGCTGTGTAGGTGGACACAATTGACGTTCCACACTCTGCACTTTCACGATTCAACCCCATGTGTATGCATGTCTGCACTCTACCGCAAATGCTAAGTGTGAGCATGCCCAGTAAGCAGTTGTGTGGATGGACACACAGTCGCGGTGCACAATCAGCGCCCGCCTGTGATTATACCCCGTAGGTGCATGTATGTTCCCCCTTTGCAACCGCTAGGTGTGTCAGCATGCACGGTTTGCTGTTGTGTAGGTGGACACACGACGCTCCACACTCTGCACTTTCATGATTCAACCCCATGTGTATGCATGTCTGCACTCTGCAAATGCTAAGTGTGTGAGCATGCCCAGTAAGCAGTTGTGTGAATGGACACACAGTACAGTACACCGCACCCGCCTGTGATTATACCCCGTGGTGCATGTATGTTTTCCCCCTTTGCAACCAGCTTTGTGGGTGTGTCAGCATGCCCGGTTTGCTGTTGTGTAGTTGGACACATGATGTTCCACACTCTGCACTTTCATGATTCAACCCTACATGTGTATGCATGTCTGTCTGCACTCTGCAAATGCTAAGTGTGTGAGCATGACCAGTAAGCAGTTGTGTGGATGGACACACAGTACAGTGCACACCGCTCGCCTGTGATTATACCCCACTGCATATATGTTCCCCTTGTAACCGCCAAGGGTTGCTGTTGTGTGCAGGTGGACACACACACGACGCCCACACTCTGCCCTTTCATGATTCAACCCCGTAATGTGTATGCATGTCTGCACTCTGCAAATGCTAAGTGTGTGAGCATGCCCCGTAAGCAGTTGTGTAGATGGACAGTACAGTACAGTGCACACTGTGCCTTCTGTGAGTATACCCCGGTGGTTCATGTATGTATGTTTCCCCTCAGGACCTGTGACCGCTTAGGTGTGTGGGCACGCCCAGTATGCCATGCGGAGACACAGTACAGTGGCGTATAACCGGACGCCTGATACTAGGCTTGTAGCCATGGCCAATGACATCCTGCATAGCCATGGTGGCTGGCCCAGACGAAGTTATATGTAGTTTAATGCCACAATGGCTACCTACATCATGCACGCCGTTGCTCTCATAGGGTGTACTGTCTGTGGTGCATCCCGTGCACCCAATGCCGCGATGTTGTATTCGGTAGTTAGTTAGTATTCCGAGGGCAGCACTGCCGTGTTGTTACTGTCACGCCCACCTTGGGATAGCAATACGCTGTGTGACCGCGACTCTGTCTTCATTCCCCATCGGCCGCCTTGCCTCTGCAGATGATATCACCCACCCAGGGTATGCCTTGACAGTGCTGTGCTCAGTAATCCGGTAGCTGGCTCTGTAAATGCATCATGCTGTAGTGTGTCTATGTAGGTAGGTGAGGGTTCAACTCACGGCCCTTCCCGATGTGTGGCAGTGGTGTGTGGTGTGTGTGTGTGTGTGTGTGTGTGTGTGTGTGTGTGTGTGTGTGTGTGTGTGTGTGTGTGTGTGTTTCCAGCTATCTCTTGGGATAGTAATGCTTTTAGACGCTTTCCACAACACATACCTTGGCTATCAGCGCCCTGACTATTCCTTTACTGGATGATGTCACCCGCTTCTAAGTATGCCTCTGACAGTGCTGTGCTCAGTAATCCCAGTAGCACGCTCTGTAAATGCATCATGCTGTAGTGTGTTCATGTAGGTAGGCTGAGGTTCAACTCCCAGCCCTTCCCGTGTGTGTGTGTGTGTGTGTGTGTGTGTTGTGTTTCCAGCTGCCTCTGGGGATAGTAATGCTTTTAGATGCGCCACAACACATACCTTGGCTATCAGCCGTCTATTCCTTCACGGATGATGTCACCCACCTAGAAGTATGCTTCTGACAGTGCTGTGCCTCAGTAAGCTGCAGCTTGATTCTGTAAATGCACTGGCGCTGTAGTGTGTTCATGTAGATAGGTGTAAGGTTCAACTCCGCCCGTGTGTGTGTGTGTGTGTGTGTGTGTTTCCAGCTGCCTCTCTGGGGATAGTAATGCTTTAGATGCTTCACAACACATACCTTGGCTATCAGCGCCTATTCCTTTATCGGATGATGTCACCCACCTAGAAGTATGCCTCTGACAGTGCTGTGCTCAGTAAGCTCGGTAGCTGCTCTGTAAATACATCATGCTGTAGTGTGTTCATGTAGGTAGGCTGAGGTTCAACTCCGGCTCTTCCCCGTGTGTGTGTGTTTTCCAGCTGCCTCTGGGGATAGTAATGCTTTTAGACGGCCACACAACACATACCTTGGCTATCAGCGCCTATTCCTTTACGAGGATGATGTCACCCACCTAGAAGTATGCTTCTGACAGTGCTGTGCTCAGTAAGCTCGGTAGCGCATTCTGTAAATGCATCATGCTGTAGTGTGTTCATGTAGATAGGTGTAGGTTCAACTCCCGGCCCGTGTGTGTGTGTGTGTGTGTGTGTGTGTTTCCAGCTGCCTCTGGGGATAGTAATGCTTTAGACCTATCACCAACACATACCTTGGCTATCAGCATCTATTCCTTTACGGATGATGTCACCCACCTAGAAGTATGCCTCTGACAGTGCTGTGCTCAGTAAGCTCGGTAGCGCGCTCTGTAAATACATCATGCTGTAGTGTGTTCATGTAGGTAGGCATAGGTTCAACTCCCGGCTCTTCCCTGTGTGTGTGTGTGTGTTTCCAGCTGCCTCTGGGGATAGTAATGCTTTTAGACTCATCACAACACATACCTTGGCTATCAGCGTCTATTCCTTTACGGATGATGTCACCCACCTAGAAGTATGCCTCTGAAAGTGCTGTGGTCACTAAACTCGGTAGCGCACTCTGTAAATGCATCATGCTGTAGTGTGTTCATGCAGGTAGGCATAGGTTCAACTCCCGGCCCTTCCCCATGTGTGTGTGTGTGTTTCCAGCTGCCTCTTGGGATAGTAATGCTTTTAGATGCTTCACAACACATACCTTGGCTATCAGCGTCTATTCCTTTACGGATGATGTCACCCACCTAGAAGTATGCCTCTGACAGTGCTGTGCTCAGTAAGCTCGGTAGCACGCTCTGTAAATGCATCATGCTGTAGTGTGCTCATGTGGGTAGGCATAGGTTCAACTCCTGGCCCTTCCCCGTGTGTGTGTGTGTGTGTTTCCAGCTGCCTCTGGAGATAGTAATGCTTTTAGATGCTTCACAACACATACCTTGGCTATCAGTGTCTATTCCTTTACGGATGATGTTACCCACCTAGAAGTATGCCTCTGAAAGTGCTGTGCTCAGTAAGCTTGGTAGCGCGCTCTGTAAATGCATTATGCTGTAGTGTGTTCATGTAGGTAGGCGTAGGTTTAACTCCTGGCCCTTCCCTGTGTGTGTGTGTGTTTCCAGCTGCCTCTGGGGATAGTAATGCTTTTAGATGCTTCCTGGCTTACATACATTTGCTTTCGCATCTATCCTTCTGCGGATGATGTCACCCACCTAGATGTATGCCTCTGACAGTGCTGTGTTCAGTGCCCGGTGGCTGCCCGTTCCATTACCTGTGTCATACTGTTGTGCGGTTGGGTAGGTGTGGGTAAGGTCAATTCCCATGCCTGCCAGCTGTGTGTGTGTGTCTATGCTCCCAGCCGCATGGGTTCATAGGTTATGGTTTTAGGCGCTCCGCGAGCACACATATATCCTGCTGACATCTCTGTGTTTGTGGATGTTGAGACGCAGCTAGTGGACTGCCTGTGTGCCTGCTGTGGTTAGCGACCTCCGTAGCATGACGTTCTCCACGTCGTGCCCTGCTGTGGTGTGATAGGGTAGTGATGTAGGTTCCACTACCAGCCTTGCCACTTGTGTCTGTCTGTATCTCTCTCGATGTATATATACATATATGTTATGCCCATGGCGCCGTTCTTGCATGGACAGCTGTCTGTCCCATGTAACGCTATATTTGCAACGGCTGACACATAGAAATGTGGTGCGATGCATATCCAAACATTGTCCATGCAACGTGCTGCGTGTTCGGGAGGTGTTGCACACCCTAGGGACATCTGCTGTATATCTTGTCAGACAGCTATCCTTGCTGTACTGTCACTGTACTCATTACACACCATAGACCTTATTGTATCATTGCCTGTTTATGGTGTGTGTATGTCTATCTGAGCTGTGTGCATGGTGTGTATGTCCCACTATAATTGTCTGTGCAGGTGTCGCCACTATGGGTAATCCATGTAGACAGCTGTTTCATGTGCATTTCAGCACATACCTGCGGACAGTGCTACCCCTCCTACAGCAGCACATTCCATCATCTTGCAGTGGATACTAGTGTTTCGCACACACATGTATCTATGTCTGTTCATAACACTCCACCTCAGGGAGCCGAATATCTGGACACCGGGTCTTATGTGATAGTGTGACACTCGGGGCCAGTCATGTCATGTTGCTCTTAGAAACATTGGTAGTGGGCACAGTGATATGTTTTGCATGCATATGGCATTTCTGTCTGATTTGGTGTCTTCCTTGCATGTTTGTCGCTGTTTCCCGTCGCCAGTTATCATGAGGGCGCTGGAGTTACTGTTCACGTACGGGAACACAGCCCGAACATATGAGGCAGACTTCTACACAGTTCATGCGTACATCTCTCTGTGCAGTTGCAGGGTATGTGTCTAATACAACATACCTACTGTCCACCTACAATAGACATACAGTGTGTGGCGCATAACAGACCACATGACATTACTTTTGTATTTGCAGGCACACCCACGCAGACAGTTGTATTCCTCACAGGTCTACATCTGCTTATCCACACTACTTGTTCTTTCCTGTACCATATGTGTGCGCCATATTTGCACTTCCCACAAAGGCGGGGCTCACGTCGATCATGGGGCCTGGTAATTGTTATGTTGACACTTCATGGCACCCTGGGAGACACTTCACTGCTTGTGTCTGATTACCTTCCACATTGACCTTCATACGTTGTCATTCACAATTACCGGGTAGGACATATACATATTTGCACATTTGTCCTGCTGTCTTTCTTCCCACCTGTCCCCTAGTATCACCGGGTTCAGTACATGTATTCTGGACAGGTAGATCCTTCATACCCTGACCTGTTGTCATTATGTAGTACACGCCCTGGCGCTCGCCATTGCCCTTGTTATGTTTCTGCATAGTGCTGTGCCTTTCTAGCTGATTGCTGCCTAGGCATTCCGGACTGTGCGATGGGTGAGTGGAAGGGGCGCTAATTTCCATTGCATGATTACTGACACTCATAACATCCAGTATTATTCATGGCTACGTAGCATACCTCTCAAAGTGTACCTCATTATGGGGACGAATTACCTCATTTGGGGTCTTAAACGGGTCCTGCTCCTCGGAATTCCACAAAGTTCCACATTGAAAGGGTCTGTTACACATTCAGTGTTAGGAATGTTTTAGGTGGAATCCATGGTAAATTGACATTAATCATATTAATTCATTAAAGGATCTTCATTATACGTGCGAACAGCGTATTTTAACCATCCTATGACCTTCCTAGTTGAAGTTGTTAGTAAGTTATTAGTATGTGTTCCACATTTTGCCCATTTGTTCCACATTATGGCTGCGAGTGTTCCTCGTGTTGGTGATGGAAGGTTGAGAGCTATGTACGCCAGTATTTGCACAACGGTCTGACTTTGTATGGGGTATTTCTAATGTAGTCCCTATCTGTATTTTCTGTGCTATGCCTTACTGCAGCTGTGTTATTCCGACAGATTTCCAGTTATGGGTGCCATCTTGGTTGTACGCATGTCCATCCATGGGGATCACCTAAAGGACACTGATGTAGGGCTGTACATATTTCACACCAGCTTTCCGCATTATCCGGTGGCTGCTTTTCACCATTAGTGGGGATTAAGGCATGTGCTATACCCACATCCTCCCACGGGGGCGGGCCTACGGATTCTCTGCCAAACAACACCTAGGCCCATTTCTGCACACCCAGGTTCCTATGCCTGCAACCCTTGATGGTACATTACACATGGTTAATGTGCGGTACTGGGATGTGGATGCACTTCTATGGACTCGCCACTCTGAGGATATCTGTCCATATGTCCTGCATTTCATGGACACATGTGTCATCAACCTTGAACAAGCTTTTAGTGCATGTATAGCTGTATTTCCGTTGTTGTGGCTGTCACTTCTTTGCATCAATGCAGCAGGGTTGCTTAATGGAGCATTTTGGAGTCCTACAATGGACACCAGTGTGCATGTGTAAAGTGTAGAACTTGCTGGACTGTCACCTTATGGCCAGTGGTTTTGACTGCTGCTGTATGTTCCCGCGCTCATGACGTCTGTTTGACTACCCATATTATCTATTACTTGGCATATTTATATCCATGTATCATATATACGGCATGTTGGTCTGTTGTGTGTACATATATACATGTGAACCACTCGTTTCATACCTTGCTTTGTTACTGTCTGTGGATTACCTGTGTACACATATATACAACCATACCATACCTTTCCACTGTACAGGTTCTGGCAGAGTGAACGGATGGTTGGCCCTTTATCTTAGGTGTGTGTTACATTGACCTGTGTCTATCTGGCAATTTGCTGGCATTTCCTGTGAGACTTACTTGATTCTATAGAGACCTGATTCTATAATTATGACGTGCTTCCACTGACTACATTTTTCTTTGTCTTCTGGAATCTTTATGTAACCAGTCCTTTTTGGACACTTTCTATTGTTGTTCATTTTTGTTTACATATATGACTGCTTTGGTATGTTGTGCTATTATTGTGTGTGGAGCATTTCTCCCCGGGCCTCTACTGACACTGGACATGTATACAGCTAGCCTAGCCCAGTCAACAAATGTAAACCAACATAAAATGTACATAAGCTGGTGGCACCTTCTGACAAGTAGGTTGGGTTACAGATGCATACCCTTCAATCAATCCCTGCTACTAACACACCCGTTATTCTATCCACATTCTATGGTTGTCTTATCACATATCATGTGTTTCTCACTATTTGTACCAGTACTTTGCATGGCATTGTCCGTTCCATACTTTCAGAGGCTGACAGTTTTTGAGACATGTATAACTAACGGGGACACAGCATTAACTTACCCTGCTGTGGCGGATCACACACGACAGAAGCGACTTGCATTTCCTAATTGTGGGTTACGCGCAGGCGCACATGCATATCCGTATTCTGGGTTACATATGTTTATTGAGTCTGTGTGATTATGTGGCCTGTATTAGTTGTGACTGTTCCAGTAACATATCTCTGATCCGGTTAACGGACATGTGTGGAACACACTTTCACCTTTACACATGTAACTGTCTTTGCGGCACAGACGCATTACCTACACGTTCACATTTATATGTTCTATAGTTGTAATTCAAACGGGACTGCATTCACGTTGGCCGGTTGCTGTGAGCACTATTCGTTTGCTGTTCTGTCTCATTTATATGCATACCCATGGTACATAGCTACATTAACATATCCCCCCCCCGCACTCACTTACGTCACAGGCATCCATTCTCCTGCTGGGAAAAGTGCGGTACTACATGTTACACATTCCCTATTCCCTACTGCTCTTGACCCAGGTTGCATATGGCGGACGCCGAGGGATATTCAGATCACAGGCTTATAGCCCCAACGCATACAGGTCTTTGATTGTCAGGGTGTTCCTGTGGTGCTCCGGGTTTGGTCTTGTCCGCCTAGTGTACGGAACTGCCCTGACCATGTACGAATGTCAGACGAGGCACATGGGCACGGTTTGTCCATGTCTATTATACCATAACCCCCTTTATTATTCCTAACCGCACGCTGATTGGCCAGTGTGCCCGCTTGTAGATCGGGTTATAGTAATGGCACGGTCCGTCGCCGGACCTATTTCCATAAGTATACCTCGGTATTTATAACCTGTCTCGCTATGTTACATGGGTTTAACATAGAGTGACAGCTTTAACTGAGCCGCGGTGATGTCCGCTGTTTACTTTGTGCCAGTCTCTCTGCTACACACATTTAACATAGCAGGACAGGTTGTACAACACAGCAACGGGGACACGGGCTCCGCTGTTGTTTTGTATTGATTTGCTATGTTGGCTGTGTTTTACATAGCTTAGACAGTTTTGACATTAGCAACGGACATCTCGCAGTACGTCAGCACTGTCAGCGGATGCCAGACATCTGCGGACGGGCAGCAGACAGGCATTATGCTGTGCCATTATGTCTGGGGATTATTAGTTTATTTTCCTAGTTGATATGGTATTAACAATAACCCACATCTGGGTGGGTACTGTTGTATTTACCCACGGTGGCCTTTGTTTTGTCCCTCGCCATCCCTCGGGACCGCACCACGCCTACCGTGGGTATATCCAGCATTACCCACCCAGGCGTCAGGTTATTGCTATGATATTCATTCCATGTACAGACACGAGTGTTTGGGCAACCAACAATAGCTTCTGCTATTGCCATACAATGCTGTGGGTGGTGCCGGTTATCATACATATGCCATGTTCTGCGTTTTTCCCATTCAAACTTGTCTATCCCCTGTCCTCATTCATACGTGGATATTTATGTGGCACCTGACTGAACTATGTATTACCTGCAGGTATGCTGTCTACAGTGCACATATGTGACGGTTGGTTACAGTGTATCTGTGTACCTACCTCTGTGATACTGTGGACTACCACACATCTTTCGCAGCATTACATGCATATGTACATACTATTATTCGGAGGCCTGTGGAAGGTTGTCGGAGCACCGGTTACATGTGTCCCTATTTGTGCATGCATCGTGTTGGTCTTTGTCCGCCAGCTGCTATCATGGGTTGGATGGTGGTGGTGTTGGTATGTGTTTGGGTTGTATTTATACTGCCGATACGTCAGTGGGGGGTGGGGTTGGCACGTGTTCCTCTTTGCAGGGGGCCCCATTATGGACATATGTTCCCTGCGTCAACACTTGACACGTGCCATATGTCCTGTGATATTGACACAGTCGTGTATGTCTTCCTGCATTACTACTTGCGTGTTACAGGCATTTTGCATCTGGTACGCATGACTATTATGTTGGATAGCTTAGGCTATTCCCATGGTATGACATAACCATTCATCCGGGCATATATGTGTTATTCTATCCTTTGCATTGGCTGTGGGTGTTTTGCCATACGAAACAACACATATCTACGAGTGATGTCCCACCTTGCATGTGGCAACCCTGCTGGGGTGACCTGCTTGGTGGATGGCTGTTCCACCCTGTGTATTGTGTTTGACATGTCTGCATAGCTAATCATCGGTACAGTGGCTGTACATACTGCTTTGTCCAGATGTGTCCAGTTATGGACACCGTGGTGTGTGAACACCTGTGGGGTTTCAACAGGTCCATAACCACACGCGGGATGTACACATTCTGCCGACACATTCACATGCAGCCATTTGGATATCAGTACCTGGGATGGGATGTTGACATGTGGGGTACATATTTGCATGTGTCATGCCTAGGACAATACTTTCTACTACATCTGGGTATACCTGCTGTGTGTAGGTGCAGCAAGGCTGCTAGCTGGATTGGGTGGACAGTCGGACATGGGTGCGGGGTTACGTGCTATGACGGGTTGTTGTGTATTACATTTGCATGCATGGGTTCTGCTTCTGGATATTCGATTCGCATCGCCATCCTATGTATGTGATGGCACGTTGCTGTGTCTAGCACATTTTACTATACACATGTTTGTCTGTGTTTGGGATATCTGGTTTCTTTCTGGTTGTTATATGGCCACGACTGCCCAGCTGTGTGCTCACTACCACTGTGGGACTGCTGGTGACCATGCCCATGGGGCTAGCCGATTAATGTGTAGGGCGCACTGACATGATGCAGTACACCTCCAATGGGTATGCCTGCTGACAGTGCTTTTCGGACGGACATGGTATTCCGGTATCCTTTGTTCCGTGGATGGGAACATTTTGTACCGTGGGATTTATGTTTGGTTCTCCATTTTGTGTGGATGGGTACTATGTTGCGTACTCTGCATATGTTTCTTTTTCCATGGACAATGGTTGGTGCGGTTACTATTGCAGGCAGCCTGTGACAGTCAGCACTTTAGGTTGCTCATCGCCTGCTGGCTTGGCGCCCTGCGGCTTATCCTACTTGGGCTCCTGGACTCAGCGATGTGCCCTATGCGTGGTTGTGGTTGGCGCACACTCATTACTATGCATGTGGTGTTGCTACGCCAGTTATACGCTGTAACGGCCGGGCACAAGCCTTCGCCCTGGGGAAGCTTCATGAATCTGGGGGAATATGAAATCTGGAAAATAGACAGTCTTTTTATATGTGGATATTTCTACACTTAATTTTAGATAATTGTAATATATTATTGATATAAGAGGAATATGTTTGTTTATTAGCAAATTTAATGAAGCAGTTTGGTAACAACCAGCAATATTATTGTTTAAAATTTGGTTATGATGTACTATAAAATTGTCCTGTTTTAACCAAATTTCGTTATGCAATTAATTCCATTTTTCTGAATCACTAGAATTTAGCCAAAACTATGTAGTTTTGATAATTAAGGCTGTCAAGATCAGGAAAACTAATACCACAACTTTCCCAATATCTTAATGACCTGATGCTATTCTAATGCCATAAGAATTTCAAACAAATATTATTAAACTGACATTTTTGAAGGAGATAAAGTATCTTTAAATTCCATGAATACTTTTAGCAAAAGAAAGAAAGCCTCCTGAGGCTTGAACCTATGTAGTTCTGGAATTAGGCCATCCTTCCCAGGGGCTTTATTTTCCTTAGTTTTTTTAGCTTGATCTTTAATTTTTATGATTGAAATGGGTTCATTTAACTTTTTAATATCTACAGATGCATTTGTAGGCTATATTTTTAGTTAAAATAACTCTGTCCTATTTTCATCTTTAGTGTTTTCATGTAGATGGCTGAATTTCTCATATTAAGTTTCAAAGCAAGATAAGACATTATATAAATGAATTTATTATTGTGCCCTATGTATGAGATATGATTATAATGATTGGGCCTTGTATTTTTTCACTGGTCTAAGGGCTAGTCTATGCAAACCTAGGTGCAAGTGAAAATGACTGTAATTTATTTGTTTTCTAAATAAATAGAAACTTTATATTGTAAAATCTTTTTGATAATTAAGATCAAAACTTTCAGATTTGGTATAGATCTTTATTACCCATCAGTATTTTTACTTTGACATATCAGTTTTATCACTTAAAGTCAAGTAAGGCTCTATCCCAGTCTTTTGTCTTGTTTTAGTACCAGGAAGATATCTTCACAAATAAAACAAAAATATTCTTTGAGTCCCATTTAATTGCCATGGAAACCTCTACATTGTCATTTAAATCAAGAAAATGTTTAATTACTAATAAAAAGGATTCATTGAACTCATACTTTTTCTTGTTCTTATTAACACCTTCCCCATGCAACCCACCAGTACTCATCTTAAAAAAGAAAATAAAAATGTTCCCCACCCTACCCAACACCACTCGTCCCTTCACTTGGACATTCTGCATATTCCTCTGCTTTCTCATCACCTTTTTTAATGCCTTGTCCATATATTATCTTCCTTTTATATTATAAAAATGGTTGGGACTTTGGTGTATAGCCCTTTTTGGGCTTTTGGCTGTGTGTCTGTTGCAAAAGGGTGGTACAATATTGTACATGTGGATGCACATTATTGCGGTTATGTTCACTGCATGCCACTGGGCCTTTCTTTGTGCAATCTTCATCTCCGGTAATATATCTAACTTTCATCAGCAGTAAGCCTCTGTATGCATCTCTGGGCTCATTGTGCCAGTGCTAATTTGCTGTTAATTTATAGTTGCTCTCTAGCTTGACATATTCAACAACTTTGACAGCACAATTTTTCAATAAGCATCAGTTTTACAGTTTTTTTTCTGAATATCAGCCATAAAAGCATTTTAAAGACATTAGTTACCAAAAGCTGCTCTGGCTGCCAAATCACATATCATGATTAGAGAGGCTGTGGAAGTTTAAACATCCTCTCCTGGTATTATATTATAGGAATTCTACACAAAGCATTATGGGAGCTTTCACTTTCTCAACAGATTTCAGCTTGCAGAAGACATGAAGGGGTTATTTTTACATTTTAAAAATAATGATTTTTATAATTAATTCTTGTCTGGAATGCATGCATTTCAAGAATATATATGTTTTTGGGCAACTTTTTTTACATTAAAAAATAACTTTAAATTTTACCTTCTAAAATGCTTACCTTAAATGAGCCCTCACTGCATACAAATATGCAGTGTAAACTCTACTAAACAAATTTTGTCCTCCATCAAAGCCAATATCACAGAAACTTCTCTTCTTGAATAATGCTTCAGATATGCTTCAGATAATATTAAATTAAATATATTAAGTGCATGCTTTTATATAATTAGTTTTCTAATGGGCAATACATGAGTTTAATTTTAATTCTGACATTTCAATATACATATTTTAGATTCTTTACCTTATATGTTAATTAATGCTTTTGCAAATAAACCAATATATTGCTTAAAGAATATAAGTTCAAAGCAAAATAATGCATATAATTATATCCAAATAAGTAAATCTGATTAGAATTTCTTGAACATTCAAAGTGTCTTCATTTTTCCTTTTGAATAGCTGAGTTTGATTTCACAGTTAGTAGAAAAATATTTTAATATGTTTTCCACTCTCAACATTTTTAATTGGAGTGCATTTAATATCCTTCAGATTTGGCAACAATACATATTATGCTTTCTCAATACTCATTAAGACTGCAAGGTGCTTTGAAGATATCCTTGGGTATAGACTTTGTTAAGAATGTCAAAATAATAATAATAATAATAATAATAATAACAACAATAATAATAATAATAACACAAAGTTTTGTATCCAAAAAGAATCGTCATGCTTGTGATAGTGAAATAATTTTTTTCTTCTTCCTATGATATACAGCTCAAAATGAGACAATTAGTAAAAATAACATCAGTTTTACAAAGGCTGCTATATCTGCACTGTTTTAATTTCATTCCACTGAATAATTCTAAACACATGAAGAACAATTATACAAGAAATAATAAAGAAGCAAAAATAACAGCATTGTTTACCTTGACAAACACATTCACAAAACTTAATTTATTGTTTAATCTGAAATCAGACTACAGAACAGTGCAATGAATACTTAATAAGCTAAGACACAAATTCACATATCAGCTGAAATATCAAAACCTGCAACTGAAATATTGAAGCCACTATACAGAAGAGACAGTGCACTAGTGAAGCCAGAGCTGCTAACAACACAACTGAGTAAGGTATGTGTTACCCTGATGTAATTAGAGAGCAAAGCTTTAGAGGGCTGGCCAGTGGAATATGATTGAGTGGCTGTACAAATGTTGGTGCTCAAAGAGTGTGTGCTAATGCTACAAGTATTGTCTTCTTACATTCATTGGAGGGATACATCCCAAGAGAGTTATCAGATCAATATAAACATCTGCCTAACCACATGCAAAATTAAACATGCTTTAGTTGCCAGACAATGCTGTATTATAGAGACACAGGAGAAAGTTTGGTGTGCTTTCTAGGGTAAAGAGGTAGAAGTGTCTAACAGTGGTGAACACAAAAATAGTTTTCAGAAAATATAGAAGAATTACATTTAAACTTTCTTATCGTGTCTGATCAAAAGCACAACACACTTTTAAGTTTGCACAGTATGGTTAGTGTGAATGTAAAATAGCTAGGATATTGGCTGCAAGTCTTAACTGAGTTATTGTATCATATCCATTTACAACAGGCATAAAACATAATTTCCACTAAATTGGACTCAAAGGTCTGAAGCTATAATTAAGTCCACAGTAAAAAAGCTTTGGAAAATTAGTAGTCAGTGACTAATTCCAGGTTAAGGCAGGATAATTGTCCCTGCACTTGGTATAGAATGTTAATATATTGAGCCACCAAAAATATTTGAAAATCACAGAGGTGAAAAAACACACATGTCTAACAAGCCTGGTGGATTTCATGCGCTAATGAATGCGAGAAAGCATGGCCTACTGAATTAAACATAGCAGTGACTGTTTTGGTGATCTCTAGCTCTTATAGCCAGCGAGACTCTTGAGTTTAAATTCGTGCTTAGGTACCTGCTGGAGTTAGATTCATGAGAGAGGGAGATGAGCCATTAAATACAGAAATACAGGGTAAATATTATTTAACTGTTGAGAATAACAAGATATCAGAATATAATATAATATCTGGTTGTTGTAGATTTATTGAATATGTAGGGGAAGTAATAATTATTTGGTGTAACATATATGTAATGATATTACATGTTAAAGATATTTCAGATTTGTTAAATAAATCAAAGTGAGTTAAATGGTCCTAGGAATAGTTTTGTAGCACAAGTGAATTAATTAATAGTGTGGATACCAGCATAATTCATGAGTATGATTTATAGGCATTATATATGTTTTAGGTTCTTTACCCAAGACAAATAATATTGAAGAATTCATGGAATTTTATTTGAAAAATAATTTTTAGTTTTAATAAACAAATGTATTTGTTGAAGATTATTACAGCCATGGGAGCAAGTTATTTGCCCAGTTTACAGGTATGTTAATTGGTTTAGTTGTATGGTAGAATAAGAATGTATATACAGGTTAGAATATTTTGAACAATGACTAAAATTATATTATTGGTTTATCAAGGATATTCTGTGCATTTGTGAAGGAGATATTAAATATGGAAAATACTTTTTACAATCACTAAATTCCAATCCTTATGAATTGCATTTTACATGTTACATGCATTTTACAGATACAGATTTTTGAATGTCAACCTTATTGGTCATCTTAGTATTTATATAACATTTAAAATATCTAAGAAAGTGAAAGCATCAAATATATTGTTAAATATATCTGATATGTATTATCTATTACATACAAAAGTGTCATTACCTTACTGAGACTTGCCTAAAGTTAGAAGAATATGTAATTTGAAACTAGATTTTTAATGAAAGTGAGGTTGGATATGCAGAGGTATATAGGCTGGGAATTATGAACACCTGCTCATTGTGCTAAGCTTGTGTGCTTGAGAAGCAGCAATGAGCAGGGAGTCTGTAAGTCAGGAAACCATAGTGCATATCTTGGCTGGCTGGAAAACAAAGGATAGCAGAATAATATGCTACTGATGGTGTAATGAGTTGTGCTGAATCCTAGTAAAGGGAAAAACATGGCAGGGAGATTCAGAAATGTATAAAAAATCTGCAAATATGTCAGGCTTGCTTTAGCAGTGAATTTATAAAAATACACCAGAATTCAGTCACTGGAAAACTTTAAAACAATGTTAGGGGTCATGGCAGCCATTCTAAATCTGTATCTGGAAGAAATTCTGATAGAAGGGGCTACTGCTGATATTGCCAGATGTTGCCCTTGAAGGTGGAAGGTTTTCAAAACATGTTTGACCTGCCATGCCCTTCATGAAATTGAAATAGTGAGCCACTACAGTGTAGATAGGGATACCATACAGGAAATAGTAGACATCTTCTAACCCCATCTGAGGTCCTTTGGCCTTTCATTGACCCACAAGAGGCACAGTGGGGGTTTCACTTGCTTCTGCCTCAAGAATACTCCTAGCTCCTCCATGCAATGCTTCCTCATGTGGGGGAGCATATGTGATTTTCATATACTCCAGGGGAGAGAGCTAGCTGGTAGAAATACATTGTAATATGTTCTCCAGTCTCTGCAATTTTTATTTGGTGTGTTTTTAATATCATACAGATTTGACTACAATGCCTGTCATATTTTTTAAAAAGAAATGAAGATTACGTGGTGCTGTGAAGGTATGCTTGGCTGGACTGTAAAATATTAGACTTCATTAAGAATGTCAACAACAACAACAATAATAATAATAATTATAATAATAATAATTGGTCTACATATGAAAATGATCTTCATACTTGTGAAAGTGAAATAAAATATGTTCTTGTTACAATACATAGTTCAAAAAGAGCCAGTTAGTAATAAGTTTCATCAGTTTTACAAAGGCCTTTTCATCTGCAGTATTTTAATTTTATTATGTTAAATAATTCTGAACACATAAAGAACAATTACACAAGAAATAATAAAGAAGCAAAAATAACAGCATTGTTTACCTTGCCAAACACCTGCATAAAACCTCATTTATTGTTTCACCTGAAATCAGACTACAGAACAGTGCAATGAATACTTAATAAGCTAAGACACAAATTCACATATCAGCTGAAATATCAAAACCTGCAACTGAAATATTGAAGCCACTATACAGAAGAGACAGTGCACTAGTGAAGCCAAAGCTGCTAACAACACAACTGAGTAAGGTATGTGTTACTCTGATGTAATTAGAGAGCAAAGCTTTAGAGGGCTGGCCAGTGGAATATGATTGAGTGGCTGTACAAATGTTGGTGCTCAAAGAGTGTGTGCTAATGCTACAAGTATTGCCTTCTTACATTCGTTGGAGGGATACATCCCAAGAGAGTTATCAGATCAATATAAGCACCTGCCTAACCACATGCAAAATTAAACATGCTTTAGTTGCCAGACAATGCTGTATTTCAGAGACACAGGAGAAAGTTTGGTGTGCTTCCTAGCATCAAGAGGTTGAAGTGTCTGACAGTGGTGAACACAAAAATAGTTTTCAGAAAATATAGAAGAATTCAATTTAAACTTTCGCATCATGTCTATTGAAAAGCACAACACACTTTTAGGTTTGCACAATATGTTTAGTGTGAATGTAAAATATATTGGCTGCAAGTTTTAATTGAGTTATTATATCATATCCACTTACAACAGGCATGAAACATAATTTCCACTCAACTGAAGTCAAATGTCAGAAGATAAAATTGCATCCACAATAAACAACTTTGGAAAGTCAGGAGTCAGTAATTAGTTCCAGAGAAGGGCAACATATTTGTATCTGCTCTTTGTCCAGAACCTTAATATCTTGAACATCCAAAAAAAAATTGAAAATCACAAAGGTGAAAAAAAAAACAACCATATCTAAAAAGCCTGGTAGATTTCTTGAGCAAAGGAATTTGAGAAAGCATGGTCTACCTAGCTAAACATAGCAGTGACTGTTCTGGTGATCTCTAGCCCTATTATAACCAGTGAGACTTGAGTTTAAATCCCTGCTTAGGTACCTGCTGGAGCTAGATTGATGGGAGAGAGAGATGAGCCATTGAATACAGAAGTACAGGATAAATATTATTTAAATTTTGAGGATAGCAAGATATCAGAATATAATGTAATATCTAGTTATAGTTTTAATGAATATATAGGGGAAGTAATAATTAAGTATTTGATTTAAAATATATGTATTTACCATTACATGTTAAACATATTTCAAATTTGTTAAATAAATCAAAGCAAGTTAAATGGACCTACACATATTTTTGTATCACCAGTAAATTAATTAATAATGCACATACCAGTGTAATTAATGAGTATGGTTTACAGGTATTAAATATGTTATAGGTTCTTTACCCAAGGCAAATTATATTAGAGGACTAACGGAATTTTATTTAAAAAATAATTGTTTTATTTTTAATAAATGCATGTTTTTGCAGGAGTATTTCAGCCATAGGAGAAAGTTATTTGTCCAGTTTATGTTAATTGGTTTATTTCTATGGTAGAACAAGAATTTATATACAGGTTAGAATATTTTGAAGAATGCATAAAGTTATATTATTGGTTTATCAAAGAAATTCTTTGCATTTATGAAGGAGCTATTAACTATGGAACATACTTTTTTTGCAGTGATTAAATTACATTCCTTATGGGTTGCATTTTACATGTACCATACATTTTACAGATATATATTTTTCGATGTCAACATTATTGGCCATCTTGGTGTTTAGATAACATCTAAAATATCTAAGAAAGTTAAAGCTTCAAATATACTATTAAATATATCTAATATCTTTATTTATATATGTATTTATGTATTTATTTATTTTATTTCACATTTGTTAACCAGGTTAGTCCAACTGAGTTTGCAAACAAACCCATTTGCAGTGGAGACCCGAGGGGAAAAGCCCCTGGAAACATAAGTAAACATAAAGTGACAATATACAAATATTAAATAACAATCACAATACAAAATAATTGTAAAACAGAAAAGGTTATTAACTATTTGTACTGTATTGATAGTAAGCAACCCATTTTCAGTGGAGACCCCATGGGAAAGAGCCCCAGCAAACATAATCAAAGACAAACATACAGGACAAAAAAAAACTATTAAAAATAACAATGCAAATATGAAATTAATTATAAAGAGTAAAACAAAAAAAAGTATGAACATCAAGGGTTGCACTGATAGCAGTGGTCTAAAACTTTCTACATATGAGAGTAAAAACAAAAAGATAATCGTTGTTCAAAAGAAGGACATTGCATACACATCAATAGGAAGTGGAGGGAAAAGATAAATAGTGTGAAGAATGGGAAGGGGAGAGAAAGGAGGGGGCTATAGTCAGGCTATAGTAGTAGGGCTGAGGGTTTAGGAGGTTAGTTTAAGCAGAAGTTAGTTTAAGCAGAAGTTATTAACAGAGAAAGAAAGTTAGGAGATGCAACAGGTTATTATCTGTTATATACAAAAGTGTCATTGGCTTAGTGCGACTTGCCTAGAGTTAGAAGAATATGCAATTTGAGACTGTATTTTTAATGAAAGCTAGGTTGGATATGCAGAGGTATATAAGCTAAGAATTATGAACATCTGCTTATCATGCTAAGTTTGTGTGCTCAATGAGCAGCAATGAGCAAGGAGTCTGCAGTTCAGGAAACAGTAGTGTACATCATGGCTGGCTGGAAAAGAAAGGATAGCACAATAATATGCTACTGACTGTATAATGAGTTGTGCTGAATGCTAGTGAAGGGAAAAACATGGCAGGGGGATTCAGAAATGTATAAAACATCTGCAAATATGTCAGGCTTGCTTTAGCAATGAATTTAGAAAAATATACCAGAATTCGGTCACTGGAAAACTTTTAAAAAATGTTAAGGGTCACGGCAGCCATTCTAAATCTGTATCTGGAAGATATTCTGATAGAAGATGGTGCTGCTGATGCTACCAGATGTCACCCTTGAAGGCGCAAGGTTTTCAGAACATGTTTTACCTGTCATGACCTCCATGAAATTGAAATAGTTTACCACTACAGGTTAGAAAGGGATACCATGCAGGAAATAGTAGACGTCTTCCAACCCCATCTGAGGTCCTGTGGTCTTTCATTAACCGACAAGAGGCACAGTGGGGGTTTCACATGCTACTGCTCAAGAATACTCATAGCTGCTCAGTGCAATGCTTCCTCATGATGGGGAGCATGTGTGATTTTCATATACTCCAGATGAGAGAGCTAGTTGGTAGAAATGCACTGTAATATGTTCTCCAGTCTCTGCATTTTTATTTGGTGTGCTTTTAATGTCATACAGATTTGACTACAATGACTGTCATATCTTTTAAATACACATGAAGATTGCGTGGTTCTGTGAAGTTATGCTTGAGAGGACTGTAGAATATTAGACGTCATTAAGAATATCAGCAACAGTAATAATAATAATAATAACAATAATAATAATAAAAGGTTTATATCTGAAAATGATCTTCATACTTGTGAAAGTGAAATAAAATGTGTTCTTGTTACAATGTTGTTGTGTCTTTCGGTTATTCCCGGTTAGGGGTTGCCACAGCGGAACTCCGGTCTGCTAATGATTGGCTGTAGATTTTTACGTGTCGAGTTGCCGGCCATGATGCACAACCTTCAACGAAGGTACGCCCATTCACGCATGTCTCCACACAGAAGACACTCTAGCTGAGAATCGACCAAGACAACGTCTTACTGTGAGGTGACAACACTACCGCAGCACAGATTTCAAAAAGAGCCTGTTAGTAATACATTTCATTAGTTTTAGAAAGGCTTTTACATCTGCAGTATTTTGATTTTATTCTGTTAAATAGTTCAAAACACATAAAGAACAATTACACAAGAAATAATAAAAAAGCAAAAATAGCAGTATTGTTTACCTTGCCAAACACCTGCACAGAACCTCATTTAGTTTTTATGATGGAATCAGACAACAGAAGAGTGGAAGGAATTTTTAATGAGCCAAGACACAAATTCGCATATCAGATGAAATATTGAAACCTGGAATTTATATATTCAAATCAGTATAAAGTTGAGGCAGTCCACAAATGAAGTCAGAGCTGCTGACAATGCACCTGAGTAAGGTACGGGTTAGTTTAATGTAATTAGAGAGAAAAGCATAAAAGCTGGCCAGCAGTATATGACTGAGTGGCTGTACAAATATTGGTGCTCAAACAGTATGTGCTAATGCTACATGTATTGCCATCTTGCACTTTTTGGAGAGATACACTCCCAGAGAGTTATCAGATCAAACGCAGCACCTGCCTGACCCCCCCCCCACACACACACACTCTCACACATGATGTGCATACACACACACACACACACACACACATACACATACACAAACACACACACACACACACACACACACACACACACACACACACACACACACGAAATTATACATGCTCATACTAAGATAATGACCACCAGAGTCTTTCTATCTAAGCCTAGCTATGCAACCCAACCCACTGCTGTCCAAGAGTTCCTTGGACACCTCTATGGTGGGGTATAGTAGTAAGGAGGTAGTTAAGGATTGTGTGTGTGGGGGGCGGGTATGTTAGTTGAGGATTAATTTACTTAGTGTTTACCTCTGTCCATCAGGTACATGGGGGCCAGACCAGGTGTGAATTTGGAATTTCCTGTCTAATGATCAAGTTTTCTTTTGATCAGAGTATGGGATGATCTCTGCTTCATTTAGATGAGGAGCCTATTCCCCAGCACAGGGATCCTTTGACACACATATCAGTCCCTCTAGCAGGTTCTATTTATGTTGTAGACAAAATTCAGGTACTTGGATCTAGTGCTTCTGGTGTTGTTCCTCTTGCAGATGTTCAATAGAGCCAACAGAGCTGTATCCAAAGACACCTTATACTCTAAACATAGATTGCCTCTCATTAGCATGTAGGACACTGAGTACAGAGACAGAACCTTAATAAAATCTCTGTAGGACAAGGTATTCATCCCTGGATTCTTCTGACGAGGAGACTTTGAGGGTATTCCAACTGTTGCATGTGCCTGGCTAGGTGCATGCCAAAGGGTGGATTATACTCAATGATGGGTCTCATAAGGGTTGAGTAGAGTGGTACTATTACTTCCCTGAATAAGGATGCCACACACTTGCTTATGAGCTTGGCAACATAGAATGATTTTCTTGCTGTCTTGGCTATGTGTTGATCAAATGTCAGATTACTGTCTGCATATGTTCTCAGATCCCTAACTATCAGGTCAGCTCTTAAGGTTGTTTTATCAATGAAGTAATTAGCTTGGGTGGATGCTCTCCAAAGGGCACTATAATGTATTTCTTTGCACTGAATTTTAATTCATGTTTTTTTGCACCAGTAATTTGCTTTTATTAAACCCTCTTGTAGAATGTTGGTGCTGTGGGGGAAATTTATGATAGCTCCCAATGTACAGTCATCTGTGAACTTGGTGAACAAGAGACCTTTGACATTAGCTTTGACTTCAAGAGAAGTAGATGCCACACAGAAGCAGGCCAAACATAGAACCTTGGAGTCCTCCACTGGTGACCGGTCTCTTGCTGGAGGTGGTCTTACTAATCCTGTCTTCTGGGGTCGTATTTGTGAGTCAGCTGTAAATCCAGTGAGTTGTATACAGATTTATGTCTAGTTCTAAGAGTTTGTCAACAACTGAGTGGGGTATTGTATTGAACACCTTGGTCAGGTCAAGGTAGATGGTATGCACTATTCTCCCTTTACTCCCTTTATCCATAGCCATGGTGGCCCTCTCAAAGAAGTCTATCAGGTTAAGTAGGTAAGACCTTTTCTCAACAAAGCCAAACTGGGATGGGTCCAGTGTCTGTAGATTGCCAATGTCCTTTTTGATCATTTCCATGAGAATTTGTTCCATGGATTTGTATATTAGATTTGTCAAACGTATGTGTCTGTAGTTCCTGGGGTCAGTTGATGTTCCACCCTTATGAAGAGGGATGACTACTGCAGCCCTCCATTTGCCTGGCACCTAGCCTTTTCTGAGGCTGTAGTTGAAGAGTGTCTCAAGTGGTCCTGCTAGGTCATGTTTTAGGCCATTTAGGAGGCAACCAAGAGATATTGCCAGACCCCACTGAAGCAATGGTTTTGGCGTTAGTGAGCACCTCCAGGACCTCCCCCCTGTTGTTAGTTGGGGTGACATGTAACCCTGGTGAGTGAAGGCTGCACCATTTACCACCAGTTGTGTGCTCTGTTGAGTATTACTTTTAAGATTCTTGACATAGTCAAAGAAGGCATTGTGAATGTCCTTAGCCTGAGAGGCTATCCTGACTTCGTAAGTGGCCTTGCTGGACCTTTTTTAGACCTCTTAGTTTCTTATTTTTTTTTAATCAGAGAGATCTTGTCTGTATGAGAGTTGCTTCTGATTTTAGCCACAACTTTTTTTCTTTTGTTACATAGCCTGTTAAGGTAAGGATTTCACCAGTGTTGTTTGTTTTTGGTGTTTTTTCTGGGTTTAATTGTAGTAGATATGGCAGCCTAAGTGTGTAGTCATTTTCATGTTTGTACAGGGTTTCTGTAAATAAATCTGCTTGGATAGCTATGTTCTAAGGGTTTGGGGAAGCCGTGAATTTTGGCAAACCATCACTTAATAGGATGTAGTTTGCTTTAGTATAGCTCCTATCTGTTATGGGCTTAGTTGGGTTTTCTGGGTTGAATTTTATTTCAAGGGAGCCAGCTTTGTGGTCTGACTTCACCAATGAAGTGGAGGGGTGTGTGTGTGTGCAAGGCTTTCCCAGCTTTCCCATGTTGGCAAGTTTGAACATCTGGTTGGAGAGTTCAGTATCTCGTCAAGGGTGTTCATGTTGATGAAGCCCAGGAAACACTGTGCCTGTGAGTTAGAGGCAGTATAAATTTCCCAGTCTATAGATGGGTAGTTAAAGTCTCCCATGAATAAGGTATTTGGTTGGATGGTGAGTGCTTTCAGTAGATCTAGCTAAGAGCTTCATGAATCATAGAGAGTAACCTGTAGCTGGCCAGTACATGGTAGGGAACCTTGTCTATGAAGACTTAGACATGGATGAACTCCAGGGCATTATCCTGTTTAACCAACGTACGGTTGTATTTGTATTTCCTACTAACATAAATTGAGACACTTCCATCCTTAGCCCCTGTCTGTGCTGCTGCTGTTGGTCTAAATGTGTGGAAGGCACTGTGGCTTTCCCCTGCCAGAGTACTTTCTGTGGCTTTAAACCAAGTCTCTGTAACAACACAGATGTCTACATTCTTCAGAGTGAGGAAAGTTTGAATTGTGTGGATTTTCTTGTTTAGGCTACTAGCATCAAGCAGTAACACCATAAGGCTGCTTTGAGGGTGTTTTTTTATGCTAGTAGTTTTGTCATTTTGATATTGCCTAAAAATGCTGCAAGGGGATGAATAGAGTTTTAGCCAATATCTGAAAACACAGGGGGACAGCAGGTGCAGGCCATCCTTGGCAAAACAAAGTGATCAGTTAACCATGTCTTCCTATGCTGATAGATATTGGGTTCCCCTGGAGTGATAACGGAAACTAAGCTAATTATTAAAACCGATAATTTTCTTTTCATACTATGGCATCATGGTTGGTGAAGGTAGAATGCTGCTCAACGCAAAGCACATACCTGTCTGTGACACACATTCATAGTCCAGTGATGTATACCACAAATCATTAACACCCACATGAGCTATGTTAAAATCCAATTCTTACCTGTGGTGCAGTAACCTGAGTGTGTGCATGATATTGCAGATCCTAGCTCCAGATATGGAACTAACCATTACCTTCTCCTTTTCCAGCCTGGTAAGAAGACTATATGTGTGTTGTGCAATAGAATCCCCTCTGACAAGAATACTAGGTAAAGTGTTTGCTTGCCTTATGAGCTTTGTTCTTGGCGGGGGGGATCATTGGGTGTTGTCTTATGTGTAGTGTTAGGTGATTCTTTTGGTGTGTGCTTTAGTGATTGCTGAGGGTAGGTGTTGCTGTTTAATGTCTCAGGAGGTCTTTGAGGTTTCTTTTAAGTACCTCAACATAAGGAGGTCCATGTACATTTGAATTTCTTATTCTTTCTTTTACTTTTTCTAGACATTCAGCATCTTTGTTATGTTCCACAAGATCTTCATAGATATTTCTCCAAAATGTATCTATTTCTTCTTTTTTAGTGGTGTTTCAATTCCTTTTGCCTTGTTTCCCAGTTCTCTGTAAAAAAAAACTTTTTTGTGTTTTTTTTTTGCTTATTTTGTACTTTTCCTTTATAATTATTTACATATCTTCTAAGTTTTTCTACCTGTGCCGATACTTTTAGTTTATTATTTGCGATAGTGCATGATAGATCCTGATCTGTTCTGATACTGTGCATTGCTTTTATCACATCTATCTTTCTGAGTATTTTTGTTGATCTGTTCCCTCCTCTATGCTCTTTTAACAGTGTCACTTCTTGTCTTAATTGCTTTATACATTTTGCTGTTCGATACTTCCATGATGGCATTTGATTTCTCCCCTTCCTTTCCCTTACTGCCCTGTGTTTTTGTGGTAAGACTTTTATCTGTTATCAATTTAGCTGCACAGTAATATATCCTATTTGCTTCTTTTATATCACATGAATCTCTATGAACAGTCTTAATTACTATGTTGATTTGTTTTATTAAACTCTAACTTTTTGGGTTTTATTGACTTTATGTAGTCTATTTCTTTCATTGATCTTAATATGTCTGTCCATCTCTATTAAATCAAGTAACTATTCTCTTAGATCATTTTCTTCTAAATTCATTGCATATTCTTTGTTGTCCACTTCCTGCTGGCATTCTACAGAAAGTTCCAAAGCATTTTCCTTTGCCACATTCTCTTCAGTTTCATCCTATGTAATCCATTGCTCTTTCATATGGGAACTCACTGGCGCTTCACTCCACAACATTGACTGTGTCAGAGTTACCACAGTTTCCTGTTCCTTCCCTTGCTATGCAACTCCAAATGAACATTTGAAGTGGTTTTCTGTGGAAGACTCAAAAGTATCTTTATATGGCAACTGATCAGATGTTTCCTGCTCCATTGGTTTCTCCTTAATTTGGTGATCCATTACTCTGTCCCGCTGTAATGCTATCAGAGTTAGATTTTATACACTAAACACTTCACTTTGCAGGTAAGCCATAACCTCAGTTTCTATTTCTTTAACTTCTCCATTACTAATCCTCTATTCTACTTTTCCTCTTTGTTTTCTTATTTTTGTATTGTAAAATTTTCCATGTCTGGATGCTTTTGCTTGTATTTCTCTTTAAATATATTTGGTGCTGCTCTTTTTGTATTGATTAGCTTGGCATTGTCCTTTGCATAAACATTGCACCATTTTAAATCTCTTTTTCTTTCCCATGTCCAAACTTCTTCTTCACATGTCTCCTGCTCCTCCTGTTTCTCCTTAATTGGGGGACTCATTGTTCCATCATATTGTGATATAACCTATTTTAGACATTCTACACTAAATCCCTCGCTTTGCAGTATTCCATAACTTCAGCTTTTATTTTTTTTAATTTCTACTTTACTAATCTTCTGTTGTATGTTCTCTCTTTGTAATCTTATTTTTTTTGGATTGTGAAATGTTCTATATCTGTATGCCTTTCCCTGTATTTTTCTTTGAGTATCTTTGAGGCTACTTTTTTGTATTTATTAACTTGGCTTTCTCCTTTGCATAAATATTGTACCATAACAGATGTTTCTTTCTTTTCCATGCCCATATTTCTTTTTTATACCTTTCAAAAATCTCTAGATTTTGTTCTTTATATTTTTGCACTTCAGTTGTTTCTGTTTCTAAACTCCCCAAGGTTTCTTGGTCGATATAATGTTTTTTTCATAAATCTGTTGCATTAATGAACACAAATTTTTATCTGAAGCTTCTGACAGTTTTTCTTGTGCAAGTATTTTTCTTTCCTTTAATTTCTTTCTTAATCTTTTTGTATATCTTCTGTCTGGAAATTCTGGACTTGTTCCATAATAGAAACAATACATTATTTCTTTCTAATCCTCAATAGTCCACTCTATCATCTTTATGGCTCTTTTTTGGCCTATCAGTTTTTGTGATTTTTGAGGACTACTACTTCCTTATACAACGAGGAGGGGGATCATCCTCCCGTGAGCCTGCCCTAGCCACATTGTTGGAATGTTTCCATATCTTGAGGATTCTACACTGTCATTTTTTTTCAGCCCTGTCACCAGTGCATCTACCAGGACTGGACAATTTTTATCCTGGGACTTGTGCATCCTGCTATCTTTTTTATTTTTGAGCCTACTTCTGGCTATGGTATAAGCTATATAAAATACAGTCCATATATCAGTGTTGCTTTGTTGAGATTTTGTGTATAACAGGGTCCACCTCATGAAGGTACTCACCAAGACTTGAGGATGAATTCTATTCCAGCAATGCTACTTTCCTTGGCTTGCTGATTTATTATCTCTCCATTTAAATTCCCTGTATTGTAGCCAAACCCATGCAGCAACAGTGGATTTGTTACACTCTGATGGCACTTCACTACGGATTCTTTTGGTCTAGTCTGACTTGACCACATAACATTTGCTTTATATTAAACTGATTTATATTCTTTATTAATACTTGCAAAAATGTTTTTATGCACTCAATGGCTTCCAGGCTTTCCTTTGTGTTTTTGTTCTCAAAGAATGGCTAAACTTAAAGCAATTTTTTGTGGGAATCTTCAAAGTTCCCCTGTAAGCCAGATACATTAGTTGGATATATCTTAGTACTTCATGTTTCTTGATTACTGTTTTTTTTAATTATTTACTTTGGTCACTTTGCAGCAACGTTTATCTGAAAAATAAACTATGTGATGCAGTCTCCCTACTTCATGAATGATACTGATGGTAATAATGATGATGATGATGATATTAATAATAATAATAATAATAATAATAATAATAATAGTAATAGCTACATACATTTCCTTACAGATTTGTACAGTTCTTGTCTTGACATGTCATCAGCCTGCCTAAGTTACTACCTAAGGAATTTTATTATTGCTTCACAAAAATATATGGTGAATTATACTTCCCATATTCTCTACCACATTAACATTTTGATCACATTTTGATCACTTCTTGGAGGCATATTATTGTAGTCATCTAGTTTTATGCTGCATTTTAAATATACACGCATCAAATTTTCTCTTTATGCTCTCATCAGTCAACTGCAGCTAACAGTATTTTTTTTGGTCACTGGGATATATCAATTTTTTCACTGGACCATAAGGTGTCTGAATGACGAGATGAGGAAATCAGCAAGAAAAGGCAAGTAGCATTGCTGGAACTGAATTCATCCTCAAGTCTTGGTAAGTACCTTCACACGATGGGCCATGTTTTTACAAAGTCTCACCAAGATGACACTAATATGCAGACTGTATCTTATATTGCATATATCATTGACAGAGGCAGATTAAAAATAAAAAAAGGTACCTAACCCTGGTGTATGTATTGGTGCCAGGACTGGACAAAATGGCAGTGTACATTCCTCAAGACATGGAAACATTCCTATAATGGAGTTACTCCAGGCTCAGGGAGAGGATGAACACCCCCCCGCACACACACATATACAGACACATCCACACTGCCTTGTACCAGGAAATAGTAGTCCACAAAACCACAAAAACTGACAGACCAAAAAAGAGCCATAAAGATGGCAGTGGACTACTGAGGATAAAGAAGAAATTATACATTGTTACTGTTATGCAAAAAGCACCAAATTTCCAGATAGAAGATATTCAGAAAGATTGTGAGAAAAATTAGAGGAAAGAAAAATACTTGCACAAGAAAAACTGCCAAAAGAGTCAAATAAAAATTTCTGTTCATTAATCCATGGAAAGTATTGCACAGAGAAAGAAACTCTGGGCCACCTGGGAAAAGAAATGACAAAGGTAGTATAAAAATATAACGAACAAAACCCAACCATTTTTGAAAGTTTTAAAAAAGAAACATGGACATGGGAAAGAAAAAGAGATCTGATATGGTGCAATATTTATGTAGGAGAGAAAACCAAAGTAATCTATACATAAAAAAGCAGCTCCAAAGATAATTTAAAAAGAAATACAGGCAAAGGCATCCAGTTATGCAAAATTCCACAATAGAAAGAATAATAAAATAATAGAGGAGGGATGTAGAAGGAAGAATTTTTAAGGTAGGAGTTAAATGGTAACTGAAGTTATGGGTTACCTGTAAAGTGAAGGATTTAGCATAGAAAATCCAACACAGGCAATGTCACAACATGATGGAACAATGAGTCCCCTAATTAAGGTAAAACAGATAGAGCAGGAGGCATCTGAAGAAGAAATATAAACATGGGAAAGCAAGAGATCTGATATGGTGCAGAAAAAAGCAAAACTAATCAAAACTAACATTTTTACCAATGATATTTGAAGAGAAATACAGGCAAAGGCATCCAGATATGGAAAATTTTACAGCAAAAAATAAGAAAACAATAGAGGACAGTAGAACAGAGGTTTGGAAATGGAGAAATTAGTTAAATAAATAGAAATTGAAGTTATAGATTACTTACAAGTAAAGGGTTTAGTGTAGAAAACTCAATGCAAGTAATGTCACAGAATTATGGAGCAATGAGTCTCCAAACTAAGGAGAAACAGGCGGAGCAGGAGGCATCTGAAGACTTGCCACATATTGAAACCGGTACAAAAGTTCAGTTGAAGTTACACATCAAGGGAAGTAGCAGGGAACAGTGGCAACTCTGATTCAGGCAATGTTGTGGAGTGATGGACCAATGAGTTCCCATATGAAGAAGCAGCTAATAGAATATGTCACAGGGAGATACTCTCAAACTTTCTGTAGAATGCCCACAGGAAACATAGAACAAAGAATGCATTCTCAGTTTGGAAGAAAATTATCTAAAGGAAGAGCTGCTTGTAGACATATTAGGATTGATAAAAGAAAGAGATTACGAACACCAAATAAGACCCAAAATGTTAGAAGTCTGATAAAACAAATGCACACAGTCAAGACTATTAAGGGATATTCATGAGATACATAACAGAATTAAATCTGATATATTACTGTGCAGCTAAATTAATACCACAAAAACAAGGATCGATAAGGGAAAGGAAGAGATGAAACAAAATGCTACCATGGAAAAACTGAATAGAGAAAACTATAAAGCATTTAAGACAAGAAGTGTCAGTGTTGGTAGAATATAGAAGAGGGAACCAGTCAACAAAAATACTTAAAAAGATATACATGGTTAAAGCAATGCACAGTATAAAAGCAGAACAGGATCTATCATACACTATTGCAAGTAACAAAATAAAGATAGCACAGGCAACAAAACTTAGAAGATATGCAGATAAATACAAAGGAAATGTACAAAATAAACAACTCTTTGATGACCCAAAAAGCTTTATAGAGAACAGGGAAATAAAGCAAAAGGAATTAAAACACCACCCAAAAAGAAGACAAGCGGTCAAGGAAAAAAAGGCAAAAGTAGCATTAATTATTATGCTGCAACCAGTGATTACAGTGTCTTATGTACAGAGAGACACAAAGTCATAAAATACCAGGATTTGTAGACAGAAATGAGGGCAATGTGGAAGAAGGATACCCACATAGTTCCAATAGTAATAGAAACAACAGGTCTAATAAAAAAATAATTTCCAGTTATATTTAGATATGCTACCAATAAATATAACTCCATATGAATTACAGGAGTTGATTCTGGGCACATTACGTGTGCTGCAAAGAGTACATTTGGCTAACATCAAAGACTGAAACTATATTAATTTCATAAACTTTAATCATACCCTGGCTTAGGAATGGGGTCCATTCCCATCATGGTATTAGAAAAACCAAAAGACTTGGAGAAATTAATAGGGAAAGTTTGTTTTCAGATTCAGCCCAGGGTTTAAAACCAAGATTGTGCAGCAAACAAAATGGACAACATCAGAGTGTGTGGATGTTATTTGCAATAAGAAAAAGTTGTTTCTATCAGTGCAAACATATCTTGAGCTTGCTTATATTTCTTTCTTGGAGACACAAGTCCAAAAAGTGCCGATTCAGATTTGCTTACTAATTTCACTATTCATTTTCTAGTAAATATATAAATGCAGAAATGTATACATCACTAGTATGCTATACACTTACTTAGTTCAAAGTTAAAATATCAGGTGCTGATGTAACACTTTCAGATGTTTGCATGTCATTCTACTAGCACAGAAGTTTCATGTTTGCCTCTGATGCCACTGAACAAGGTTTAGTAATGAACCAAGGAACATCAAAATTAGATCAGGTGATGGGGAAGGCTACAATAAGCACCTGTGGTGACTTCTTCTTAGATAATGTGGGACTGGAATATGACTGGTCTGCAAGTGACTGCCTGATGTGGCTGGGCAGAACATTAAGAGTGCTATTGTCATATGAGGGATCAATACCATGAAAAATGATGCTGTGACATGCATACTATCTGGCTGGGAAATTAGAATACGGAATCCATGACCCTGTTCCAAAGCACAGCTCCCTTTTTGTCTGAGATATTTTGGTTTCTTCTCCATCTCTGGACCACTGTTATTCACAAGTCAGCCACGGCATTTACCACTGGCTGATAAAGTCACTCTCACTAGGGAAAGGCTATGTCCTCAAGGAACACTGAACTTAGTACAAAGAGTGATGGGGTGGTATTGATCAGAGCTGTCATAGGGACATGAGGTTCAATGCAGTAAGGTATGCAAAAGAATGCAAAATAGTATAAGTAAAAAAAAAAACTTCCTCAAATATGCATTAAAGGCACTGCTTTTGTATTGTTTATGAGGTAGGAAACTTCAAGTTGCCCACTTCCTTGATGAAGTGGTGAGGAAGTGGTAAGGGTGAGAAATCTTCCACAACTTAAAACCCCAATATATCAACAGAAAGTTAACTATTACAACCATTCACTTTTTTGTATTTTTCAGCATTAACAAGTTTGTGGATTGACTTATAATCAATCATCTATTCTCATTGTTGGAACTTACTATATTGTTTTATTTAGGCTTTCATACTCAGTTGCTAGATATTGACAAAATTATTGTATTCAGAGCTTTTGTTGACTTATCCATTTTTCTAGAATGTTATCAAAATAGTCTGCCTAGCCTAATTGACCATACCATTATTGTGTCATACTGAGCTTTATGCACATGCTGATCAGGCGAGATCACTGGGAACAAGTACTACCCAATTAAATTACTGGCTCAGATTCACATAACTTACAATTGGAGACAGAAAGACACAAACCTAAGCATATAGATGAAGGTGTTTCACTGCTCCTAACCTTAATATTCTGTCCTAAACTTCCAGACTGTCTACCATGCCTTCTTCATTCTTTCACAGTGGTCAGCTCAAGTACCAGACTATGTTCATGAAGTCTGGATCAGTTGTTTCACTTTCACAATTTTCCTTCTTTCACAGATGGAGATCTGTTATATCAAGTACAAGCCAGATGACCAGCAATCTAATGAAAGAAAATGTTGACAATAACACACTGGTCAAGTAGCCTACTGACTGACATAAACCCATAAAGCACTCAAGAATGTCTACACATTAACATACATATAGTCTTGAATGGTGTGTGGGTCAAAGTTGGGGGTATGCTACATATTAGTATACACACACTGTTCAATATCCACACAAATTAAAACACAAAACCGTATTCTAAGCACACTTTTAACACTGGAAGGATGAGCTCTAATTCTTTCCATGGGGTGGTAACCCAGTCCCCCCAACAACAAAAGTATAACATTTATCTTAATATAAGTATTACTTTTCTATAGAGCTACAGAAGCACTCATCTCAAACAACATCCAGCTCTCATGCACATTCACACATTACACATCATAAATACAGTTCTTGCACTGTAACAAACACCATATCTCCTACCTTCACACACACACACACACACACACACACACACACGCACACACACACACACACACACACACACACACACACACACACACACACACACACACACACACACACACACACACACACACACACACACACACACACATATCCGTACACACAATTCAATCATGACCGGCAAACATGCAATGAAGCCTTTAAATCACCGGCTCCAGCACATAGAACCTATACACACTACCATCACACATATATACTATTGCCTAGGATTGATTCATTAATCTCCTAATGCCGCTTTCCTTTCTTTGTCCTTATCGTTTGTCTCTAGGATTTCACATCATGCTTTGGAAACAGATGCCACCTGCTGTATGTGAGTACTTCAGTTTAAACTGAAATTTGATTTAAATATGCAAAACAGTATTAGAGTAATAAAGAACCTGAGAAAAATTCTGAGCCTCCATATCATTTTGCATCAAATGTGATATTATCCGTTTATAATGCAGTATGTGTTATATTTTATTTTGGTAGTTTTGTGTATTATTTAGTAATAAGTGCAATAAATATGCTACTTACTATAAGTGCAATGAATATGCTACTTACTTTGAAGCCTACAATCTGAAACCTAAAAGTTTATAATTAAATATCTGACCCACAGAGTTCTACAGTCCAAAATGTCAAAACACTAGACACAAACTTCATGAGTGAAATGATCCACTTAGTAGATTAAAAAATACAAAATAAACAATCCATACATGATACAGCTGTTGTCTCTTTAAACTGAAATGCACATAATTCCAAAACTGAAACATCAAGCTGTGCTAAAAATAAATTTCTAAAGGTAGTGATGTGTGGGAAGCTTTGCCACACCATTTATATACTGAACCTTGACCTCTGCTGCCTTTATTACTTAATTTCTAGAGTCAGCACAAGCTAGATCCAAGAATAATTAATCTAGAAATTAATACATACAATGAAGCTAAACAGACCATACAAAAATTATATATATATATATATATATATATATAAACATTGTGTGTGTGTGTGTGCGTGCGTGCGTGCGTGCGTGTGTGTGTGTGTGTGTGTGTGAAACTGGGTGGTGGCAAACTGAATATTATGAATAACTATGAATAAAAATCAGGAGCTTTTGCAAAATAACCTGAAGAAGGAAAAGTTTTTCCATAAAGTTATTTCAGAAACTCATCATTTTCAATAAAGTTAGCTATAGTGTTTAGGTTGAAATAAAGTTATTTATAGTGTTTATGTGTCATCTCCCTGTTCTTCTTAGTTTGGTCTATAAAATAATTAACATTCAAAAAAAAAAGTCTAAATTCCCTAAAGAAATAGTAAATTGAATAGTACTCCCACAGCAAGCATCACATACTGTGCTAAACATATCTAAAGATAAATTACTTCATCCATTCATGCAGTATGACTCCCCTAGATAGTAAGAATGATGACACCTTGTGCATCCCTGTGCTCAGTTTCAAGCCATAAAACTATCCAGTATGCCAGCAAACACTAGAGAGACATCTATATAACGAGGCTTAGAAAATAGATGAAAAGGGTCAAAATGTAAACATACAAGGAGAGTTTTACTGTTCTATCTCCGGAAGAGGGAGAACAGAGCTTGAACTACTTCCCATCTTCCTTTAAACCAGACAAAAGCAGAGGGATTGGAGCCATACAGAAGCCTTTAACCCAAGAACCCATGGGTTTACCCCAGGATAAAAAAAACTAATGGCACATTTGCAGAGATGTGCACTAGAAAAGAGAGGACAATGTGGAAATGTGAGGTAAGATGGAATAATTAAAGGTACATTTTTAGAATATGGGGGTATTCTTAGCACATAAAAACAAGGAGAATATTTAATGTATTACAAAGGAAATACAGCAATGTCACACTCTTACAACAAACTAAAGTAAAAATAAAGAATGAAGCTAAACTACTATCATATTTATCCTAATGGGGAGGTCAAGCAAAAGACAGGGCTAGAAAAGTACAGGCTAACGTTATTATTTGGAAGGTGGCTTCATGTTGGGGTGGAGGAAATAAAATGGACTGAAGAGAGATGGTGTATCAACTAGTTAGGTAGAAAGGAATGGAATAGGTAGGAGTTTGGAAATATATATATGAGATGACACCAAAAATAATGTAGAAATAAATGACGGAGATTTCAACACAATCCCTAACCCTATGATAGACAGGTGATTTGGGAAAAAAGAAAGGCATAAAAGTATGCCTAGATAAAACAATGACATATCTGAAGAGAAGAATTTTGAAGACCGAAGTATTCCAAATTTAAAGAATGTACTTTCATTAGGAACTACATTACATAGATATGCTCATTAGACAAATTCTTGGAAGAGGTATGTATAGCAACAGATAAGAGACATTACTATTTGGGATAGGTACATATATGACCACATGCACATTCCACTGGTCCCTGCAAAAGGAAACATAAACTAAAAGGATTAGGATAGAGAAATGAGCAGCAAAATATAAATGTACACAATGCAAAATCCAACATGATTTAGGTATTGAAGAGAGGTTTTAGGTGTGCATTGGTTTGATAGGACTATAGGAATGACGATGTGTTAATTAATGGTTAAGAAGAGGACAACATGGAAGACCAAAGGAAAGGGATATACAGCCATATGATGAAAACCTGCAAATATTAAGATGCAAATATGGTAGGATGTCATGCATATTGATGAATTAGAAAAGGAAGAAGAAACATTAAGCTGTATGACTGAAGCAAAAAAGAGATGCCAAACTTACAGGATGAATGTGTGAAACTGGGGATTTTTGGTGCCTATAGGAGTAATACATGAATAGGATACCTGACTGGAAAATTCAGACATGAAAAAGGCGTTAGATGTGTGAAAGAGTCCAAGAATGTCTTTGCTACAGGTGATGAGGTAAGATGTGGAAATATAGCAAGTGTAATGCACCTTTAAGGAAACTTGTAGGACTAGGCAATGCATTTAGATCTCAATGATTGTATAGAGTGATTAGTCAACTGGACATGGTCTAATTGAAATGTACCAGAAAGATTTCGAACAAGAGATGAATGAAGAAAAAATCTTGATGGCAATCAGAGTATGAAAACTGGGAAGGCACAGGGTAGGGATGTGCTCCCTCATGAATTCTGTAAATAGATAGGAGGCTACCTCATAATGACATTAATAAAAGTGTACATGAGGATTACACATCTATGGGATGTTCCCCATATCATTTAAATTGGACAGTTTAGTGGTGTCACTAAGGAAAGCTTGGTGACCTAGTAGATCTAGACAACTACAAATCTATATCTACTGAACATTAGTGATATCAAAGTTTTTGCAAGACCGTCATCACCAAGTGAGATAAGGTTAGTCACAAAATTGTGACTTCTGTCAAGTAGGGGATAACTGTCAGGCATTAGTGGATTTCATGCAAAGGACAGAAAATATGGACTAATGGATGTGGGGATAGTGCTCTTAATTTCAATAGCTGAAAAAAAAAAGAAAAGAAAGTTATGGGACAGCTAACTCTAAAGATGATGGCAAAAAAAAGCATTGCTGCTTTAGTTAAAAGATGAGCCAGGCAAGACAGACCCTATTAGTTGGATATGGAAGAGACAGCTTAGCATGTCTGCAAGTGGCTGTCTATTCCTGACTGTGGAAATAGGCCTGTTTCTAGAAGTAGCATCAATAGTATTCAGTAACTTTGGAATGTTTTTAGTTTTAAAATGTAATAAAAACTAGTATATGAATGTAAGGGTAAGGGTAGATGAGGGTTTTCAGGGATACAGGAAGGCCTTTTCCTTAAGTATTTAAGATTGATAGTAGGTTTAAGATTGATAGTGGTTTGAGCATCTTTTCAGGCTTGTTGGCTGTTGGTGAAGCACCCTCCAAGAGGAAAAAACGCTGAGAGAAGAAGGGAGCCACTTTTGAGATTTTAAGTATTTTTTCTCTGTTTATTTGCTAAGTTTTTCTGCATAGCTGCCTAGCTTGAGCATTTTCTGGCTTGTTAAACTTGATTTCTGTATTAGTAGCTGTATTTAGAGCACAACCAAAAGCTGTTTGCTGAATTTCCTGTTTGCACTTAATTTTAAATCGTTTTTTTCTTAAAACTTGCATATTTTCTGTCCTTGACCTAGCACCCTTGTGTGGGGTCATTTACTGCACTGTTATAACTTGATATTACTTGTGAACCTCTGCTATCTCTGTAAAAACAAAAACAAAAAAAAAAATCTTGCTTTTTCCCACTTTTCTGAGAGTTAAAAAAGTTCAGTTACAGGCTTGCTGTTCCTGAACTGTTTGAAAGTTTCTGTGAGGCCATTTTTGCTTGGGCTGAAGGAGGGTCTCTCTGTTCATCAGTGGCAGTGACTAACATTGAGCAGCTTCCTGCCCCCGTAGAGGTGGTTACTGACTTGAAACTGTAGTTTTATTTTCCCTTTTGGGTCTATTCCTGCTTCTTTCCAGCCCCTGCTATCAAGCACGCTTTAACGTGCTTTAGCGCGGAGTTGCCACTAGAGCAGTATCGGGCAGCGCCGGTTAAACAAGGTTAAACTCTTTCTGGCTCCAGAAAGTCTGTTCTTCAATTTTTCCCTTAGAACTGCTCTGTTAGGAACCTAAATAGTTTACACCTACACTAAAAAGTGCAGCACTTGTTCCAAATAGCTTTTTCTTCTCAAAAAGCTCAGCACTTGTCTTATAAGCATATCCCTTGTCTTATAAGCATTCTCTTTGCAGGTCAAGCACTCCTATATTATACAAATCTCTCACTAGCAAACCCCCCCCAGGAGTGCCCACTTCCCTGCTAAGCCCACTACTTTTCTGTCTCATACCAACTCATAATTCTTTCTAGCATGTCGAAGGGTCAGATGCTGGCGTCCTCTCCTGCCCATTTGGTGAATCTGGGAATTCTGAGACAATGTTACAATTGCCTCATGTACACGGACAACCATCTCCTCCTCCCATGTAACACTAACACTTGTGAGAGATGCAGCTATTTAGCCAGACTGGAGGCTGAGCTCTCTCAACTCAGGACTGGCAAGACCAGGCAGGAGGAGAAGGCAACTACACACACCACAATACCAGTCTCACATAACTCAACCACACCACTGAATCAAACACATAAACACACTAAGACATACTCGGAGGCTCTGAGTAAAAATTTACCTAAACAGCAGAGGCCTCCAAAGCAGACACCCAAGCAACTGCAAACTCAATACACCACACAAACAACACATAAACAACAAAATCAGTGTGCAAAGCAGTCACTGCCCTTAAGGCCAAATACAACACCAAACATACTTGTCATAGGTGACTCCATAGTCAGACACACTGACGTCCGCTCACCAGACTGAGTAAGGAGAAGGTCACAGTAAGCTGCCTGTCGGGCGCTAGAATCCGCCACATAACACAAGCACTCAGGTCTCTCAACAGCAGGTGCAAGTACGACTCAGTCATTGTCCACGCTGGTATCAACGACCTGAGACATACCTCCTTGGACTACATGAAAAGAGACATTGAGGAGCTCTCTGATTATGTAGCCCAGGCAGGTATGACTCTGACCTTGAGCAGTATCCTACCTTCACCTAGAATGATGCCACAATACAGTGATAAGATGATCAGCTTTAATAATTGGCTTAAATTCTGGTGTCATTCAAAGGGGATCCAATGTCTGTCTGCCTGGGATGACATGCTGGACAAGCCACGCTGCTTAAGGGACGGCTTGCACCTGTCACCCTAGGCTTCCGGATATTGGCAAAGGCTCTTGCCACCCCATAGTGCCTTTTTAGGCAAGGCTCAAATTCTAAACCTACCACCCTAGAACACAAAAAGTAAAAAACTAAGGGTAATGCTGCTCAATGCCAGAAGTCTCAATCTCAAGATGCACGCACGCGAGGCCCTTCTCAGTATGGAGAACATCGATGTCTGTGCTGTGACAGAAACCTGGTTCAAGGCTCCTGAGAGCACCCCAGCACTAGCAGGTTTCACCTCATATCATGCATTCCGGCCCCAAAATCCGGACAACACCAAGGAAAGGAGGGGGGGTGTCCATATTCATAAAGGACACCCACACCTCAAGGTTGGTGGCAACGCACGATGCATCGGAGACCATCCAGGTGCAATTAACCATAGGCAAGACTGCTCTGCAATTTGTAGCATGTTACAGGCCACCCTCTCAAATTCAGGAACCTCACATGGCCTTCCTGAAAACAATGGAGGGGATAAATGTATCTCCAAACACCATCATACTAGGTGACTTCAACTACCCTAATATAGACTGGGAACACTACTCAAGCCCAAACACTCTAGCCCAAAGGTTCCTGGAGTTCATAAACTCAAATGCCATGGAACAACTAGTCACCATCCCCACAAGAGGAGAAAACATACTTGATCTCATCATCACGAACATGGGATCACAATGTTCAACACGCGAAGTATACCCCTCAGTGGTGAGATCAGATCATAAACTAATCTCGCTGGAGGTCCTCATCCCGCCCCCACCTGAAACAAAAAGACCACAGTGAAAAACTTCTCAAAAGCCGACTTCACACTTCTAAAAACTAGTCTGGTCTCCTTTAAGGCCCCTGAGCCAGTGGTAAACATTACTCAAACCGCTGAATCACTTACAAATGCCTTCTACCAGCACCTACAGGACTGCATGGATCAGGCAATCCCAAACAAAACTAAGACTCTTTGTACCAAAGGCAAGCGTCCAGTCTGGTGGACCCCAGCCATAAACAAGCTCTACAACAAAAGGAGGAAGCTACTACAAGATAGACCAAAATCCTTGAAAGGTAAGACACCTTTGATCATTATAAGTAAAAAACTAAGAGCTCTCATAAAATCATCCAAGGCAAATTTTGAGAGAAAAATCACCAAGGATTCAAAAGACAATCATAAGGCCTTCTTTAGCTATGTTAGAAACCTAGGAGGAAACTCCCAGATATGCTCAGAATTAGTTCAAAATGATGTGAAGATTACTGAACCTACACACATTGCCAACATACTGGCTGACAGGTTCAGTGCAAACTCCCAAAAGGAGAGATATCTATACCAGAGGATTGTAGCCCCCAAACATCTCCAACGCCCAGGTGAGAACTGCTCTCTCCAAAGCAAAAACACAGCATCCATGGGACGGATGGTGTCCCGGCTGTGTGCTCCATGAACTCAATGAGGAATTAAACCCGCAGTTAGGACAGCTGTTTAATCTTAGCCTCACCTCAGGATCGTGCCCAAGGAGTGGCGCGGCGACTGTGGTCCCACTTCACAAGGCGGTGCCTCCACCGACCCTGGAAATTACCGTCCCATTAGCTTGACAAGCCTTATCTGCAAAGCCATGGAGAGGATCATAATGGAACTCATAAATAAAGACATAGGGAACTTGCAGACTTTGGATCCAACCCAGTTTGGCTTTGTCAAAGGCAGATCATGCCTTTTAAACTTGGTTGACTTTTTCAAGACAGTCACCAAGGCCATTGATGAGGGAAAGGCAGTCCATACAGCCTACCTTGACCTGGCAAAGGCCTTCGACACAATACCCCACTCAGGTATCATCAAAAAACTCATCAGTTTGAATGTAAACCCATACATCACAAGATGGGTTGCAAACTGGCTAAGTGACAGAACCCACAGGGTCAGAGTTGCTGGAGCCATGTCAGACTCAAAGCCTGTCACAAGTGGTGTCCCACAGGGCTCAGTCCTGGGTCCACTCTTGTTCGGCATCTACTTTTCTGAAGTGCAAGCAAACACAGGAGGGTTATGGCTGACAAAGTTTGCAGATGACTGCAAACTGGCGCCATAGTCGAAAACACATCTGACACAGATATCCTTCAGAAGGGCCTCACAGAAACGGATAACTGGTGCCAGAGCCATGGCCTAAAGTTAAATGCCAAGAAATGCATAGTCATACCCTTCGGGAAAAACAAGGTTACCCCTAGCTACCATATAGGTGGCAATCCACTGAGCACAGAAGAAGTCATCAGGGATCTGGGGACCCAGGTTGACAGTAGCCTTCGTTTGACACTCATGTTGCTAAAGTAGTTAGGAAAACCTTCTACATTGCCCACCTGATCATGAAGGGATTCACATCTAGATCAAGGGAGGTCATCGCCCCCCTGTACTCATCACTCATTAAACCTATGATTGAGTACAATGCCCCATTCGGAATGTATCTGACCAGACACCTGCAGCAGCTGGAAAGGCCCCAAACGTTCCTCACCAAAAGGATAAAGGGTCTCAAAAATATGTCTTATGCTGCCCGACTGAAAGAACTCCAGCTCTATTCAGTCTCATACCGCTTGCTCAGAGGTGACCTGTGCCTGACATATAAGGCCATGTCAAACCCTGATTTGATGAATATGCTTCACCTCAAAAAATCTAGATCTCTCAGAACCACAAGGGCGGGAGACTTAAACCTTGACGCGGTTATTAATAGAACATGCTGGAGGGACAGATTCATCACCCAGAGACTCCCTATGCTGTGGAACAAAATCCCGGTACATGTGAGGCAGAGCACCTCGCTGGCCTTGTTCAAGAGGAATCTTGACCAATGGATGGGGGATCGCAGATATACCCCAGGGATTACTTCAGTGTCACTGCTTGACAGAGGCACAGCAAAATAATAGGCATAGTTTTATTCAAACTAAAGGGGTGGCGAAAGCCAAATAACTATGGGCTAGGCTTATAAATGCCCTTGGGCAGATAGCCTAGTATGAACCTATGAACCTATGAACCTATGATACACAGTCCAGGAGATGATATATACTTAACTTAATAAAAACTAGTATATGAATGTAAGGGTAAGGGTAGAGGAGGGTCTTCAGGGATACAGGAAGGCCTTTTCCTTAAGTATTTAAGACTGATAGTAGGATACACACTCCAGGAGATGATATATACTTAACTCACCCGTTTTAATGTGCAACATTAAAGAAACCATCCAAAAAGTAGATAATCCAGAGAGAATGTTTATGAAGACTGTTAATGCCATCAGAATTCTGTTTGCTCTTGTGGTGATCCACATGGCCAGAGATCTCTCTGTAGATCCGTGGGATCATAGAAATCAGGAGTTACAAAAGATAGTGTAGAATATATTTTGGGGAGAGAGAGGAAGCAGGATAGCTAGAAAATGTACGACCACAAGAAGAATACTGGCATAGTGAGGTTTCAGCTTTTTCCAAGATTTGTGACTGTGTTTTAATATTAATCAACTGATCAGGAAGGTAGCAGTATGGAAAGAAGAATGGAACATAACAAAGTATATGTGGTGCATTGTCTCTTTTTCCAGCAGTGCAGTAGGATATTTTCAATGCTACAGGATGTGATACATCCTGGTGGAGAAGTTTTTGGTGAAATTAAGTGTGATTTCTGAAATAGGGTATTATGAAGTTTGACAGTGTTTCATCATCTGAACTATGGGAGTTTCATGGCTATGGGCAATGTATTAACAAGACACGCATTCAGACTTGAGAAGAATGTTGGTTAACTTCAAGTGGAAAAAAAATAAACTTCAAATATTTTTAAAGTTTACAACAGTAGTCAATTTTCTGACAGCAGTTTCTAAGACTGCTGTAAAAAATACTTTTAGATATCATTGATGGTGTGCCTTCCCCAACTGTTATATTGAGTGTGAGGTTAGTAAATATATGTTTGGGGGTATAGGATTGTCATCACACAGTGGCTGCAGTGGACATGTCCTTCCAAAAAAATATATATTGTTTCCTTTTTTCTGAAACAGCAATTTCAATTTACTCAAAATGCATTTTGACTAACTATTTTCAGCAAAGTGAAATGGTTTTGGTGGATTCAGAGAAATATCAAGGTATAAATGAGAAAGAAGGATGGTTCAGGGATGTCACTGTGGCAGAAATGGCACGAAGTAAGTAACATGAGATGAGCTACTATTTAGGTAAATCAAAGCAAGTCCAAAGAAAGAGTGATGCACACCTACCAGACTACAGGATATTTAAAAAGAAAAAGTGGGGTCAGAGCTGATGGGAGGAAATTTGGACTTCAACAAACATGGTGAAGAATTAAAATAGTTTATGGGGTCCATATATATTGCAGTTTTATTAACATAAAAACATAGGAACAAGACTAAACAAGTGATCACAGAAGCCATAAGATGTCGAGACATATACAACTTTAAGGAAATACACTTAAAAGTTCTTACCACCCTACACGAGTACTTAATAGTGTTTACCTACCAAATCTAGCTAAGCTGTACACGAGAGCCCTGCTGTAAATTTGTGTAGCCCATCCAATCATCAGAACCCTGCTGTCAATTTGTGTATACCCATCCAATCGTCAGAACTAACTTTAATAGCAATACAAGGAGTACTTTACCTGACCTTTAGTGGTAAATTATCCCAAATGTCAGAAATATGCTGAGTTAATAATCTATCCCTCTGTTGAGTCTTGTTTGTTTGCTGGTGTAACCTTAGTCCACTAGAATAGGTGTTTGTAGAGTCAAAATCTTTGCAAAAAATAGAATGCTGAATAGCACTGGGTCTTCCATGGCTTGACAAATGAGACCCAGGTAACCTCCCAGCAGTCAGTAGGCTACCAAGCATAAGAAAGCTGGCACAGAAGACTAAGGCTATGTGCCATTAACAAGCTGCTTCCTATAGTGCAGAGTTTGATCCCCTCAACACTCATTTGCCTGCTTTGTGATTGTTAGTATGTCTGTTAACCAGACAGTTATCTGAATCAGTTGGGAAATTGGGCTAGGCTATTCAGTGGTCTCCTGGACCACATGCCTAGTAAGTATTTATGAATGCTGTACTAATCCATTGGGACAGATGAATAAATTAAGGTTTTTCTTATTTTCTTTCCTTATTAATTTATTTTTTTTTTGCTTAAAAATTGCTGGGGTCTTGAATTTGTACCCCCTTGGAATGATGACAGAAACTAAGCCAATTATTTAAGTCAGTCATATTTTGTTTATATTGTGACATCATCCTTAGTGAAGGTAGAATGCTTCTCAATGCTAGGCACATATCTGCCTGGGACACATGATCTAAGAGCTCCATAATGTCTTTTTTCATAGAGTGCAGTGAGGTATGATTCAGGTTATTTACACCCACATGGACCATTAACTGAGTCATACTGGTTGGTACTTGTGGTCATATGACATGAGCATATGGGTGATTTGGCAGATCCTGGCCCAGACAGATAACTGGCCATGATTTTCTTCTTATTCAACCTGGTGAGTGGAACATCTGTAATGTCTTACAATGTCTCCTATGATTCAAATATTGGGTGGTTTGTTGGTTTTCCTTATGAGCTTTTAGTTGAAGCTCCAAAGGTTGTGTCTGTATGTGTTGGGTGTTATTTTGGTGGAGTGCTTTTGAGGTTGCTAAGGATTCTTTTTTGTTGGACAAATGCCTAGGATGTGTTTGGGGTTTAGGAAGGTTGCATTTCATTTCTTAGACATAGATTGGTGTATTTACTGGGACAGTACTATGTGTGGTGGGTGTAATGTTTACATTACTGACAATCTGATTGTTATTTTGAGTGCTTTTTTGTGACAGTCTTACCTCAAGTGACATAATGTCATTACTTAGGTTCATAGATTCATAGGTGTTTACTAGGCTAACAAACACAATGGCCTTTTTAAGCCTAGCCATGCATCCCATTTGACAAGTTCTGATACCCTATATAAGTGTAAGCAGGGGGTTGACAGAAGAAACATTTACAAGCAGGGGCCTGGGAGATGAACCATTTACTGGTTGCCTGTGTCAGTTAGAACTAAGTGCTGAACCAGGGATGAATTCCTGGGTGGGAGGTTGGCATAATAGTTAAGGTGTTTACCTTACAGACACAAGGTACAGGGTTTGATTCTCACATTGGGTAACTGCCTAGGCTTACAAAAATAGCCCAGAAGGGCAGTTAGCCTAGTACTAATCTATGAACCTATGAACCTATGAACATACAAATTCTGTTCCCCATTCAATTGTCCAGGTTGCACTTGAATTGGGTTAGGGAGGAACTCTGTTCCATAAATTGGGTGGCCTCTGGGATACATACTTGTCTCTCCAGCAGGTCCTATTTATATCACAGGTAAGGTTTAAGTCTTTCAAACAGGTAATTCTGGTGCTGTTTGTCTTGTGGATATGCAGGAAGTCCATCAGAGTGGGGTTTGACAATGACCTGTGTGCCAGGCATAGATGTCTCCTTAGCAGTCTGTAGGAGATAGAATACAGAGATAGGGCCTTGAGGCAGTCAGCATAGAACATTTTACTTATACTCTGCATACTTTTAGTGAGGAACCTCTGTGAATGTTCCAGTTGTTGGATATCCCTGATTAGATACATACCAAAGAGGGCATTATACTCAGTGATAGGTATGATGAATGCCAAATACAGTGGAACAATGACTTCCATGGATTTAGATGCCATACCTTTGTTTATATGTTGTGCAACATAAAATTATTTCCTCACTACTGTAGACACGTGATGGTCAAAGGCTAGATTACCATCTATGTGTGTCCCTAAGTCCCTGACTACTGGGTCAACTCTAAGGGGTCTGTTGTCAATATGATAGTTACCAGGGGTGCATCGCTTCCAAAAGAATACTATTATACATTTCTTGGCATTTAGTTTAATTCCATGGCTCTGACACCTGTTGTTTGTCTGTGTCAGCCCCTCCTGGAGAACATTTGTGTCAGTGTGGGATTCAGTGACAGCTACTAATTTGGAATCCTTTGCAAATTTAGTCAGCCAGAGGCCACTGACAATGGCCTTGACTTCAGAGAAGTAAATGCCAAAGAGGAGCAGTCCAAGGACTGATCTCTGAGGGACTCCACTTGTGACTGGACTCTTTGTAGAGGTGGACTCCCCAATTCTAACTCCTGGGTCCTGTCTGTGAGCCAGTTGGCTATCCTCTGGGTGACATATGAATTTGTACCTAACCTGTTGAGTTTGTCAATAATGTCCGAGTGGGGTATTGTGTCAAATGCCTTGGCCAGGTCAAGGTAGGCAGTGAGAACTGTTTTGCTCTCATCCATCTTTCACATACTAGAATAATTTCTGTAAGGAGTAGTTGGCTGTCAGTGGAAATGACACAATTCCTACATTGTTTCAGGATGCCCATATTTGCCAAGCTACCAGCTGATAAACTGAGAAAGTGCCCATGCTTGGTGTCAGGTCTTTTTTAGGTGAACTACAAATGGGTGGTACTGCATGCTGACATGGGCACTGTGAAAGTAGAAACTACAATTGAGCTATGTATGACTGAAGTTGTGCAGCAGTGTTTTTCAGTATGCAAACAAGTTGCTCTTTGCACGACTGAGTACTTGATAAAGTTGCAGTGGAATTTTATTGGAAAAATAATAGTTTCCAAGTTCCTATGTCTATACAAGGCACTGCTAAATGGTACTATATAACAAGCAACAGACTTTACAAACTAAAAGAAAAGTTACTAAATCAAGTAAAAAAACACTCTGGCCAATGAAATGATCTCAATTTAAGCCTTTACATGTGTTTGCCAACTCAGACCAACCAGACTAGCTTTCTACTTCCACTAGAATTTCAGTCCCTATCTTCTTAATGCAAAAAAAAAAAAAAAACAGTTTAATTAGCCAGAAGTGAAAAGGCACCAGGAAGAAATCAACAACTATCTATAAATAATTACAATGTGATTTTAAGGCAGAAAAACCACCAGTAAGGAACACACATTTTAAGGCAATTTTAAAGCACACTAGCTGAAGCTAGACTAAGGAACAGCAAGTACACTTTACATTGATGAAATTTTGAAAAATACAATTCTATAATTTGCAAATACTGTAGCAGTTTTCAGAAATAGCTTAGAAAAGTGCAATATTTCAATTTAAAGTACTTATCTTAGCCTGGTTGGCTCCAGATGCAAGCCAATCACTCTGAGAACAAAGGCATGGATGCTAAGCATTTTGAGCTCTGTGGAACTGAGCCAACAGCTGAGCAAACACTCCGAATTTATAGACTCGAACAAAAGTGACTAAACCAATTAAAACCACCTCCAGCCAATGAAACAATCTCACTTTAGGCCTTCCTGTGAGTTCACCAACTCAGACAGGCCAGGCTAACTATCTACTGCCACTAGAATTGTAGCCCCAGTGTTCATAATGAAAAAAACATGCTTCAGTTATCCAAAAGTGAAAATGTACCAGAAACAAAACAAATTGCTAGCTTCAGCAAGTCATTCTCATTTAAGCCTACCTCTGTGTATCCTATCTCAGACAGACTGGGCTACATTTCTACTGCCACTAGAATTGCAGTGCAAGTCTTTTTAATGCAAAAATACACTTTATTTAGACAAAAGTGAAAAGGTACTAGAAGCAAATCAAATGACTAGCTACAAGTAGTTACAAGGCAATTGAAAGGCAGAGAAGTGAGCAATGAGGAACATACAAACTTTAATGCAATTTCAAAGCAGACTAACAGTCTAAGGGATGGGCCTTCACAGTTTCATTTGTCAGTGCTCAGTAAGGTAAGCAGAGAAGATAAGGCTGGGAGGAGTACCTAGGGGCAGATATACAGAAGATGAGACTGTCAGGTGCTTTTAAGGCCAGATATACAGCAGGGTTGGACAGGCCAAAAGTCTCCAAGCATAAAGCACTGCCACTATAAAAATGCCTTCAATTAATAGCTTTGGCTTCAGATTAAAAAAAAAACACAAACATGAACCACACTAAACCAGTTTAAAAGGTAACATGACACCATAGTGTAAATGCAGTTTAACAACAAAATGTACTCCAAATGCTTTTATCTTCCCATAGATCCACTATGTTGTACTGAGAGCTGTAAATAAATATTTTCCAACTGTTCATTCATTCATTCATTCATTCATTCATTCATTCTCCATGTTATCCACTTCACAGCTATAGGGAAGCTGGAGCCTACATAGATCTTCACAAGTCAGAGAAACTAATCTAGGATAGAATGCTTGCTTTTTGCAGGACATACAAACCTGCAGGCAATTATGAGGAACACCAAGTAACTTTAATAGCTTGAGGGTGTGGAATATTACCAAACTCTACACACGCACTCACACACAAACAGACAGACACACACACACACACACACACACACACACACACACACACACACACACACACACACACACACACACACACACACACACACAGACACACATACACACTTTTATTAGGCCAGGGATGTGGGATTAAACCAGTGCACCGCAAGTGGTCCCTATCTCATCAGGTGGGTAGCCAACTGGCTCACTGATAGGTTCCACAAGGTAAAATAGGTGCTACCACCTCTGACAGCAGACCTGTCACTAGTGGTATTCCCCAAGGATCTGTCCTGGAACCCTACTGTTTGGCATCTACTTCTCAGAGGTCCAGGCAAAGATAAAGGGCCTGTGGCTGACCAAGTTTGAGGATGACTGTAAGTTGGGTGCTGTCATTAGCTCTCCAAATGATGTTGACATACTGCAAGAGGGTCTCACAGCAACAAATGACTGCTGCCAAAGTCATGGCCTCAAGTTAAATGCAAAAAAAGAATTATACCATTCAACAAAAACATGTCCCCTACTGAATACCACATCAACGGCAACCCTCAAAGCACACAACCTGTGGTCAGAGACTTGACTACTCAGGTTGACAACAATCTCATATTCGACCATCATGTAACGGCACTGGTCAGAAAAGCCTTTTACTTGGTTCATCTCATAAGTAAAGGGGTTACATACAGAATAAATGAGGTTATTACCTCTCTGTACTCCTCCCTCATTAGGTCTATAATTGAGTATAAGGCCCTGTTTAATATGTACCTCTCCAAACACTTGCACCAGCTGCAAAGGCCACATAAATACCATGGCCTCCAACACATGTCTTATGCTGACATGCTCAAATCACTATCAGTCTACTCGGTATCATACAGATTGCGCAGATGTGACCTGTGTCTTGCCTACATGGCAATATCAAACCCTGCCCTACTAGAGATGCTCTATATCTGTAAGTCTAACTCCTCGCGCATTACTCACTTAAAAAGCCTAAGTCTAATATGCAACATCAGCAAAACCTGCTGGAGAAATAGGTTTGTCTCCCAGATGCTGCCCCGTCTCCAGAATAGACTTCCTATACAAGTCAAACAGAGTAACTTCCTGACCCACTTCAAGAGCAACCTTGATGAGTGGATGGGAAACCACAAATTTGTCTCAGGGGGTTCCACCTTTGTCCCTCACTGACAGGGGCAACAGATGCTGACTGAGGTTTCTTTTTTGAGGAAAAACTCTTGGCTAGGCTTGTAAGAGTCACAGGGCCATTAGCATAGTAACCTCCAATGATCCTTTGATACTATGGACTTGTGCAGACACAGATAGACCAAACAAGCATTACACAGCTGGAGACCCACTTAATTTGATCATCAGTACTAATCTCTACAAAATTTTACCATCTTGAATCTACCACAATCTGCAAATTTAATCCTCTGTCCCAATTCTGCATCACACAATTCAAACTTAAGTCTAACAAAAGGCAAACGTAATTTGGATTTATATATCCAAACTAGCAATGCAAGAGTCAAAGCACTTGACTAACCATGTCTTCTTAGAATGCTCAAATAATGGTTACGTTCCATATTCATGAGTTTTTAAAATGAAAAATACTAGAAAAAATACTCAACTAGTTTTGTGCGCTTGGCAACAACAAAAATAGTTTGGCATATATTACTGGAGTAATTTTTTATGGTTTTTTGAAGACACTTATGTTTGGTCTTTGTGTCATGAGAGATTCTGAGCATTATTTGTTTGTCAAGGTATTCAATAAACTTAATTTGTATATTTGCCTTGTCCTGTCTGCAATTATCTGCTAGAGGAGGTAAATAATGCTCTCTCCTTTTTACCTCTTATATAAAACTTAGACTTTCTTAGCAGATATGTGGTTGATTTGCTGTGTATTTATGGTCCATAATCCTACCCTTTCCTCTTTCTTCCTCTACTTGTAATGCCTGTAATGTTCAACTCACCATTCTTGTTTGGTTTCACATTCTGTGCCATTTGCCGAATTTCCATCTGAAAGTCACTGTAAAAAACTGTTAAAATTAAATATGTTCATACAAGGAACCCAGCATTTTATATTCAAAGAAACAAAAAGTTTAGGTGCCAACAAGTTTCAAAAAAGTATTAGCTTGACAACATTCTACATGTAATACTTCTAAATAGTTTGTGATATGATCAATTACCCAAGTGCTTATGAGAATTTCCTACATGGAATACTACTGCCAGTTTTCAATGTGGTGTATATCTGTGTGTAGATACCTAGATATATTAGCCAGCTTTGTTAGAAAGGCTACCTCTGAAGAAATTCCAATCCCTCCGTGCCACACACTCCAGAGACCTCAACCTCATTACCACAATCAACAGAACATGCTGGAGGGACAGGTTCATAACCCAGAGACTGCCTATGCTAAGGAATAGACTTCTGTCAAGCAAAGCACCTCACTGGCCCTCTTCAAGCGAAATCTTGATGAGTTGATAGAAAATAGAAAATTTACCCCAGGGATCACTCCAGTGGCTTTACTTGACAGAGGCACTGGGAACTAAGGTCGGGTAGCAGGATGCCAAGGTAATCCTATGGGCTAAGCTTGTAAAGGCACCATGGCCATTAGCCTAGTACACACCTATGAACCTATGAACCTATATAGATATACAGATAGATATAGTAATACAGTGGAATTGTAAGTTCTGCAATTCAATAAAATGATCCATACCTGAAGCCAAAGATTCAGAAGTTCTATTATGTCAAGAGATGGCCAGTAGGTGGACTTAAAGTAACCAAAGGGTAGTGAGTGTGAGTACTTCCCCCTATAAAAAGAAGGCAACTAGAAATAACACAGATGCATAACTATCACTGTGGTGAGACTACAGATGGACACAGTCAAGGACCCAGTCCACATGAGCTCTTCAAGCAGGAGCCTGACACACAGACAAGGGCTTGTCCAAGAAAGCTATATTGGTGATGGTGGTGGGGGAGTCAGAGAGCCATAACAGTCAATCTCAGAGTAAGTTTGTGAATATCTATTTAGTCATCTAGGTTATATTTAAAGAAAGATATTGAGTCACACAACATGCAGGGGAAGTTTATTCCAGATATTTGGAATGTGCTGAGTTATAACTTGTCCTTCTACTGTATTATATTCATCTACTGGTGAAGCTGAAGCTTTAGGCTCTTGGTTTTAGACTGGTGGAGCCATTGGACTTGATGAGAAACAGGAGTTCCAAGATGACTGGGTCTGTTATTTCATGGTAGGTGAGACAGCGATCTCACCTCAAAACCTGTAGGACACTGTATAAAGGGTTAGAGCTTCCAGACTCTCTTGATAGCTCAAGAGACTTTAGGCCTATGATCATTTTGTTATGAACCTTGGGGTCTTTCTAATTGATTGATATATTCAGTGAGCTATGCCCAGAAGTGGCCATTTTACTCCATAGCTAGTCTCATAAATGCTGAGTATAAGGGAGTGATTGCCTCATTACACCTTGATTATATTTTATTATTAATAGCTGTGCTAAATAGAAGAATTTCCTGACAAACATTGACACATGATGTTCCAAAGAGAGGGAATTTTCAAATCAAATGTTTAGATTCCTGACTACATTATTTTTTGCTGGAGAGTTTTGTCTATACAGTATGATGAAGGGATGGATCATCTACCAAAACTGACATTACAACACATTTTAGCATTTAGTCTAGGCCTGTTTTTAGTACACAAAATGTTTACCAAGGAGACTTCATGCTGGAGTGTTCTGGGTATCAGAGGGTGACTTAAACATAGCCCCAGTACACTGTCTCCAAACTTTGTTAGCCAGAAATCTTGGCTCTTTGCTTTGTGATCTGAGAAGTAAAGGCCAAAAAGAAGTCCCAACATTGAACCCTGAGGAACTCTGCTGGTCACTTTCATAAATTTTGATGAGGCTGTTGCCATTTATACTGTGTGGGTTCTATCTTTCAGACAGATCACTATCCATCTTATCACATATGGGTCAATATTTAATGCATTCAGCTTCTGTATGATGCCAGCCTGGGGTATGTTGTTGAAGGTTGTGCCCTCGTTAAGGTACACTGTGTATACTACACTGCTGCTGTCTACAGACTCTATAACCCTTTTGATGAAGTTTACTAGATTCAGTAAATAAGACTGTCCTTCACAAAGCCAAACTGATAGGGGTCAAGTCAAACAGGATTCTTAATATCATAGTTTAGAAGGCAAGCTGTAATATATTCCATGGTTTTGGAAATTAGATTTATTGTGCTACTAGGTCTGTAATTGTCTAGGTTGGTTTGTAAGGCCACTCTTACAATGGGAACCATGAATGCAGGGCGCTACCCAAGGGAGCCCGCAGGATTTTTTGCAGGGGGGTGCAAACTCAGAGCCCCACCCACATAGCTCTCCCCACTCCCTGCCAACACAGCCCCGCCCAAGTCCACCCACTCCAAGCCCCGCCCACACCGCCATTCCGGTGTCCCATTACTTGGCTATTTCTCCCCATTTGCCGTAGACACTGTTCAAATCTGTGTGCATACTGTTTTATGCTTTAGTTCTACAATGATTACAGGCAGTTGGATTTAATTTACAACTTTTATTTCAAACATTATAGCCCAAACACTGAGACATTTACTAAACCTAAACAAAGCAATAGTCTTACAATGAAAACAGACTTGGCATTAAAGCTTCTCTACTTTTGAAACTCACATTCAATGAAACAGCATTGAAACCCACATTCAAAGAAAATGCATCTGGCCAGTGGCAGGTTATTTACCTTTGAACTGTTTTCAAGCAATAGGCTCCTTGCACACTGTTAGGGCCATGCAAAAGTTTTGATTTACCCAATTGTATTAATTATAATATATAATTGAATTATATCCCTTGTATTATACAGCAACACTTGTTTCAGTGTCTCTGCCGAAGTAAAAGTAATCTGAATAATTCCACATTAAAGATATATGAAACTAATGAAGATGTTGTTGCTAGAAAACAACTGTATATTTCAGTGTTTCATCTACAAATTCAGTGCCTGCTGCCGTCAAAGAATAAATTGCCTGTGTTAAATTAAAAAAATGGTAAGCTGGTATATTGCAATAGAAAATGGATGGCAAGCTGAAAAACAGGTTCATAGTTATTAGGCATCTCATCCAAAGGAGGACATCCTCAGGACTGCAGCATACAAATGTACATGCTGTAGGAATAGAACCTCAAGCCTCTACATTAAGATGCAAGTATTCTACTTGTGGTGCTACTAACATAGCTTTAAAACTTTATACCACAATAGAGATACCATTTGCTAAACAAAACAGTTGCACATTGTAAATAGACTTGGCATGAGCAGCAGTAAACTTTGCTTCCCTTAAAACTCACAGTTCCTTGAAAATGCACTTGAAAATAAATTCCACCTGCTAACTCTAACTTGGGCATTTCACTTTCTCTCTCTCTCACAAACATACCACACCCCTCAAGGCCTCAACCTTAGTGCAAGAAATCTGGACAAAGCCTAAAATAAATAGGGACAGATTATAAATATGGCTCTCATAAACTTAGAAAATTGCAAGAGTAACAGGATTTGTGTTAGCATGCATTTTTCTAAATGATATGATATCTAAAACTGAAATGTCTCATTATTTAGCAACTTCAATCCTTTTTAGGAGGAATATGGGGCAAAAATCTGGACATTCTGCAAAAACCTGGACAGCTGAGGGGTATGCTACCTCCCTCTTACACACACACACACACACACACACACACACACACACACACACACACACACACACACACACACACAAAATAATTCTGGTCAGACTTGAATTAGTTCTGGGAAGGTTGCACTGAATGGCACCGTGCTTGATCTGAAGTGGGTGAAATCCTGGTAGCCAGTGATAATAACTGATCTGCAGCTCAGCAGTGTGGAGCATTAAAGCATTTTTAGCAGAGCATTGTTTCATCACTACCTATTGTGTTTGCACATAAGCTGTAGTTATTTCAAACATTTTCCTTTTTTTATTACTACAGAGTACATTTATCCACCAGAGCTATAGTGTTTTGACTTCAGTGTGGAGCTTACCTAGTTGTTGCAGGGCTTGGCTTTTAAGTAAGGTAGCAATGCTTATTTACCATATACCATTAAAGCCACCCAACTAAGTGTACTAACACACAGACACTGCTATAAGACACTGGTCTCCAATAAAATGTAATGAGCTTCTGAAAATACTGTAATCCTGTCCTTTTATTACAAATACTGTCATATGCATTTCAATACCCAAGGTTTATACATTATCTAGTTATGTAAATATTCTCTGCATGGCAACAACGAAAAGGCTTTCAATGCTGGTAATTCTTTAACAATATGCTTACTAAAGCTTACTTGCATCTTACAATCTCCGACAAGCTTACCTGATGTTCATTAAACCATGGCTACTTAAACAGAGCAACAGGGCACTGTGACAGCATGCAGTTCCTGAATAATAAGAAGCATAAATCAACAGTATAAAAATCTGATAGAAAACCAGAACATTCTGCAAAAATCAAGGACAGATGAAAAGCCACGGTCGTATTTGTGATCTACCTTGGATGGGGGAATACTCTGCACACTTACACTGCATAACTGCTCCTTGCCTTCCTTGGACACATCCACTACAATGGAGGGTGGGGTGCAATAAGTATGTCATAATTTAAAATGTCTCTGGCTGACAGTGATGGCTCTGACACTCATACCTCTCAACTTCAGAGCAAGAAATCTGGACAAAGCCATACATTGAACTAGAAATGGGACACAGGCCCAAAAATAAGGCCAATTTTTTAATATTGCTCTTATTAACTTAGATAATAGAACAGTAGTAGATCTTGCATTAGTACGAATTTTCTGAAGGGTATAAAATCTGAAACTCAAATGTCTGCCATTATTTTCTAACTTCAATCTTTAATGACTTGCCACTAATTTGCCAGAAAACCACAAGTTTATGAAAAACAGACCAAAATGTGATGCAAAAATACCTGTCAAAAAAGGGACACCTTTTTAGTATTAACATTGTTAACTTGACCAGCTAACAAAATAAGAGCATCTACATGCATTTCTGAAATAAAAGTAATCTATAACTCTGATCATTAGTTATATACAATTGTAAACCCTCCACATTTTCTTCCAAAGTTGCCATTTTGGAGGAGGGATTATTAGGGGAGAGCAACAATTTGAGCCAAAATTGGGGACAATTGAGAGGTTTGGATATTCCTAATCTACAGTGATTTGCACGTACCTCTCAACCTCTTAATGCAGGAAATCTGGACAAGGCCAAATATATTGGGGGAACATACAAACACTACTAAAAATTGCTCTTCTATAAACTTAAGACAGTCTTGTATTAGCATGCATTTTTCTGAAGGTTATGACATCTGAAACTATGTGTCATTTAGTGACTTCATTTCTAAATGATTTGCTAGAAAACCACAAATTTTATGAGGAACAAACCAAAAATAAGAAGCAAATATCTATTCATTCTGCAAAGATATGGACAACTGAGAGGTATAGTTCAATCGGGGCTGTCTGAGTTTGCTACCCCCCCCCCCACAAAATCATGGTCGAATGGAGCCTCGTCCTGCAGCCATTCCAATGTCCCATTCCTTGGTTATTTTGCCCCATTTACCATAAACACTGTAATGTGCATACTGCTTTACTTCATGATGATTTAGGATTTCATTTGAAAGTTTTATTTTGCATTTTACAGCACAAACCCTAATACATATCTGTTAAACAAAGCAATGCAGTCTCACAATGAAAATAGACTAACATTAAAACTTCTCTGCCATTGAAACTCACATGCATTGAAACAGCATTGAAACCCACATTCAAAGAAAATACATTTTGCCAGTGGCAGATAAATATTAACTCTGGGCTGTCTTCAAAATCATAGGCCCCTCGAACATAACATATACATGCTCTTTGATACACCATCCTGACTGTATTACATTATATTCCTTGTACAATACAGTACAGTTGTTAGAGGGCATTTTAAATTTATTGTTTTGAACATTTTTCCAGTAAACAATGAAACAAAATGCATACACCAATGACAAAACTGCACAGTTCAGAACATTTCCATCATAAAAAGTCTACTTAACCTTCTATAGTCCACCAGTATCAGTAAAAAATATGCACAATCTCTGAAGTAGTAAAATCCACATTAAAGAAATTTGTAACTAATAAAGAGGTTGCTGCTTTATATGTCATTGCTTAATCTACAAATAAAGTGCCTGTCACCCTTGAAGAATAAATTGCCTTTGTTGCATGCAATAAAAAAATGTTAAGCTAGTAATACCGCAATAGGGAATGGATAGCAAACTGATAGGTTCATAGTTACTAGGTATCTTTACCAAAAGGACTGCAGCATGCACCCCCTTTACAACACAGTACAGTATCAGCAATGCATCTACCTACTGTGGGAGTAGAACCCACAGCCTTCAGCATCAAAAGCAAGGACACTATCTGTTGTGCTATTAACAATGCAAGCAGACTAAACATAAGCAGCACTAAACTTTTGCTCCCCTGCAGCTCTCAGCTCGTAAACTCTACTCGGCTCTCAGCTGTATCTCTGAACTTTGCAGCACAAGAAATCTGGAAAAAGCCAAAATTTATTGGGGGGGGGGGACAAAAGGCCAAAAACCAAGGACACATTTTAAACATTGCTTGTATAATGTTGGAAAGTTGCTAGAATAAAATGCTGCGTTACTACCATACATTTCACTGCCACGTCTTGAACCCAGGGGACCCTGGGCAAAAGAGTCAGAGCAACATACCACTATGTCAAATCAGCTGTTTTGTGAAAGAGGAAGACTGAAACTTAAATGGCTACGATTTAGTGAATTCAGTTCTCACCATAGCACAGCTGTCAACCTCTTAGCACAAAATACCTGAACAAAGCCAATAATGGGTGAATACAGCCCCCAAACATTCAGTGAATTCAGTTCTCACCATAGCTCTCAATCTCTTAGCAAAACACACCCGGACAAAGCCAGTAATGGGGGAATATAGCCCCCAAACATATTCAGTGAATTCAGTTCTTACCGTAGCTCTCAACCATAGCACAAAACCTGGATGAAGCCAATAATGGGGGGGGGGGGGTACAGTCCTAAAGACAGGGATACATTTCAAATATCCATCTTACACACTTAAAAAATTGCTAGAATAAAAGCTTTTGTTACCATGCACTTTCTGAAGAATATGAAGTCTGATATTGAAATGAGTGCCCATTTTTTTTTAACATTTGTTAACCAGGAAAGTCTGACTTGGAAAATAAGCTAATTTTTAGCAGAGGCCCAGGGAGAAACACTCCAGACAGCCAAGAATCAAACGAGAGAATATGTAGCTGTCAGGCAACAAGGACACAAATACAGAAACCACAGATTTTATGAGGAACAGAAAAAGTATGAGGGAAAAACCTGCAACATTTTTACAAGTGGTGGTGGGTAGGGAATTCAGGCTCTTGCCACTTGGGCCCAAGGTACAGGGTTCAAGCCATATTCTCTACCCACCACCATGTAACTCCTAGGGCATTTTACACACACACACCCCCACACACACCCCCACCTACCTTACTAAAGCCGCCCGTTTCAGTTCTCGCTCCACTAAAGCATCCCATTTTCCGTCCGTTTCAGTTCCCGCTTGCTTGCAAGGGTCCCATCTTCAGTAAAGGCCTCTAAACTGTCTGTTTCAGTTCCCGCACGATGATGTCACAGCATCCTCTAAACTGTCCATTTTAGTTCCTGCTTGCAAACTGCGCGCGATGATGTCAGCATGCCTGCGACTGGACTTCTTAAAGAAGAATGCCCTAAAAAAAAACTTTTTTTTTTTTTAAATTAAAAGATTAACTTGTCAGTGGATTCCAGGGGGGTGCAAGAGCACCCCCTTGTACATGCCTGCGGGCGCCCTTGGCACTACCCCATCAAGGACAAAAACAGTAGATAAATATAGGTTAAACAGGTTAAAAACATATTTTCATGGTCATATTAAACACTATTAAGTTACTAGGTATATTGTCAGGTCATGTGGATGAAGTATTTTTGGCCTTGGTTAACATTTTCAGTAAATAATACTTATAATTAGTGGAGTAAGGGATTCAGGTATTTCAGGGCTTTGTATAGAAGTCCAGGGGGTAAAGTTGGCACTGAATTAATTTCAATGATGTTGGCAAATATCTTTTAAGAGGTATCATTTATATAAGTACAGAGCGATGTAGAAAGTAAAAACAAGTACCAAGTTGGTTGGTCAATCCAATGCAGTAAAATGCCCAAAAATGATGATCAAATGCAGTAAACTAAAAGAACTTCCTTTATTCCAACAAATAGCACAAGTACTGAGTACTTTCACAGAACGTATCTGCTTCTTCAGGTGATAGCATCTGTACTTTTCATCTAGCTGTTTTTATACTTACTAATTAATACATTAATTGAATAATCATCTAGTTAAAATCATTAACTTTTAAAGATATATTTATTTATAAGCTACAAATATGCATACTCATAAACATAAACATAAAAACAAAAACAAAACATTAAAATACTAATAAAATATTTAGTGTATTCACTTGATACAATTATGTAAATGATTTGATTCAGGTTTAAGAGAAAATATTTCATTGAGACCTGGAGACCTATCTAAGCGAAATAATATTTACGCACCAATCTTCTCTCATAAAAGCCTAGTCAGTGAAATGAAAGAGAAATCAAACATACATAAGGAATGTAAATACATCATGAATTATGACAAAAATACTAGAAATATAAGGCACATTATATACAAACATTGGCCCATGTTGTCTCTGATACCAGAAATGAACAGCATAAGTGCAAATCCCACTTTTATATATAGGAAATGCAACACTATAAAAAACAAATTATGTTACAAAGAACAGCAAAGCAGTGGTTCACTTAAGAAGAAATGTGTAGGAACATATAGATGTGGGAAGTGTGTATGCTGTAAACATATATATACTAGTAAGAGTTTTATAGATTCCTCGAGACAAATAGAATTTTGTATTAAATTTTATGGAAACACTAGCAACATTATTTATATGGCAAGATGTGTACTATTCACAACGTTCTATATAGGTAAAACAAACCAAATGTTTAAACAATGTATAAGCAGTCATATGTCTGAAATAAGGACACAGGTTATTACTAACTCTATGTGTAAAGATATATTGAACACAAATAACCAGCATGTATTTACATTTTTAATCTTAGAAAATGTTTCTCTAACAAAGAGAGGTGGGGACATTAAGAACTATACTGAAAGAAAGGAAAATATGTGGATACTGCATTTTAATGCATGTACCCCCCACCCCCAGGTCTCAATAAAATATTTTCTCTTAAACCTGAATTAAATTATTTACATAATTGTATCAAGTGAATACACTAAACATTTTATTAGTATTTTAATGTGTTTTGTTTCTGGTTTTATGTTTATGTTTATATGAGTATGCATATTTGAAGCTTATAAAGAAATATACCTTTAAAAGTTAATGATTTTAACTAAAAGATTATTCAATGAATGTATTAGTAAGTATAAAAACAGCTAGGGACCGGACAACATCACAGGCTGCATTTTACATGAACTTCAGAATGAACTGGCTCCCCACTTAAGCACCATGTTCAATAATAGCCTCGCATCAGGCTTTGTGCCCACTGAATGGTGCACAGCAACAGTTATCCCACTCCACAAAGGGGGAGCTACCACTGATCCTGGGAACTATCGATCTATTAGCCTGATGAGCCTGGTCTGCAAGGCCATGGAACATATCATCATGGAAGTCATAAACAAAGACATTTGTAACCTCCAAACTCGGGATCCCACCCAGTTCGGGTTTGTGAAAGGCAGATCATGCCTCCTGAACCTGACTGACTTCTTTGAGGCAGTCACCAAAGCCGTAGATGGGGGTAAGGTGGTTTACACAGCCTAGCTTGACCTCGCCAAGGCTTTTGACACCATCCCCCATTCTGGAATTCTAGCTAAACTCATTAAACTAGGTATAAATCCCTACGTTCCAAGATGGGTTACCAACTGGCTCACTGACAGAACCCACACTGTAAAAGTTGCAGACTCCAAATCTGACCTCAAAGCAGTGACAAGTGGAGTACCACAGGGTTCCATTCTGGGACCTCTCCTGTTTGGTATCTACTTCTCTGAAGTACAGGCTAACACAGAAGGCCTCTGGCTAATGAAGTTTGCAGATGATTGCAAACTAGGAGCCATAGTCAAGTCCCCAAATGATGTGGACATCCTAGAGAAGGGCCTCACTGAGAAAGATGCCTGTTGTCAGAGCCATGGCCTCAAGCTCAATGCCAAAAAGTGCAGTGTCATCCCCTTTGGTAAAAACTCTGTACCCATGAACTACCACATAGGCAGCAATCTACTTAACACCGAATGCGTGATAAGAGACCTTGGGACCTAGGTGGACAGTAGTCTCTCCTTTGATAGTCACATCACCACAGTAGTCAGGAAGTCCTTCTATGTGGCACACCTCATCATAAAAGGGTACTCATCCAGGAAAAAAGAGGTCATTGTTCCCCTCTGCTCGACACTCATTAGACCCATTATAGAATACAATGCCCCTTTTGGAATGTACCTCACAAGACATCTGCAGCAGCTGGAAAGGCCACTGAAGTACATCACAAAGAAGATTACTGGCCTCAAACAAATGTCCTACACTAACTGCCTCAAAAAACTCCAGCTTTACTCCGTAGCATATCGCCTACTCCGAGGTGATCTCTGCCTAACATATAAAGCTATGTCAAACCTAGAGCTGTTGGACATGCTACACCTAAAGAAATCCCAATCCCTCTGAGCTACATGCTCTAGGGACCTAAACTTTGTCACCACAATAAACAGGACATGCTGGAGGGATAGATTCCTGTCCCAGAGACTTCCCATACTCTGTAACAGGCTACCCATCTATGTCAAGCAAAGTTCTTCATTAGCAGTCTTCAAGAAAAATCTTGATGAGTGGATGAGAAATAGGAAATACACCCTGGGGATCACTTCTGTGTCTCTGCTCGACAGTGGCACAGGAAAATAACTTTCTTGGGTGGCATAAGCCAGGGAACCTTGTTGGCTAGGCTTACGTAGGCCCTTGGGCCGATAGCCTAGTACCTACCTATGAACCTATGAACCTGAAGAAGCAGATACATTTGGTGAAAGTATTCAATAGTTGAGTTATTCGTTGGAATAAAGGAAGTTATTTTAGTTTGCTGCATTTGGTCATCATTTTTGGACATTTTACTGCATTGGATTGATCAACCAACTTGGTACTTCTTTTTACTTTTTTCATATACTGTGTGGTTTACAAGTTGGTATGCAACAAGAACAAGCTGTAACACCTTCGAGCAATATGTCCCATACATCTTTATAAATACAACAACTGATGGAGGTGTTAGATAACCCTCTGCTAAAAGACTTAGAAACTACAGTGGAGGGCATTGAAGAAGAAGTGACACCATTACTTGACATCAAGGAATATAAAAGTAAGCTTCTTAACTTTGAAACGTTATTTCAAAATTTTAAAAAGTTGCAGTGGCAGAGACTGTCATTTAATGGATACCTTAAGCTCAATATTGCCACAAGGGGTCTTCCTATATTGAAAATGCCAACATATGGCAACTTATATACAGACCTACTACATCAATGGCAAAAATTGAGCTTGAATCTTTCTATGCAGTATATGAAACTTATGAATGAGTTTTTTGAGCCAAAGGTGCAACAGCCAAAGGAAGATATCATTACTTTATATACTGAACTTTCTGAATTAAGTGAAAATGCCATATTTTCATCTTTGTTAACTGAAACACTAAATAAATCAGTTAAATTTGAAGCCATGCTTGTGCAACAGAAGAAAAGTAAACTAAAATGTGATTTAAATGATTTTAAAGCAGGCAATGTGTTCTTTTGGCTGAGAAAGCAGACCCAAAATGATCGCGAGAAGAACCCAGAGACATTAGCCAGTCAATATCCATTGAGTGAAGCAAGAGACGTCACAATTAGAGTGCAGGAAGGAGAGAAAGGAACTGAGCATGCTTGGAACACAAAAGAGACTGCAGCATGCTTGTAACACAATAGAGACTGCAATGAATATGGTATTAGCATCTGGTGAGCGTGCATCAGTTGATGATAATCGAGTATCTGTTTTGGATCCTGTAGATACAACCATGGCACTCAATTTGAATGCTTCTAATTTTTTGTTACACAGAGAAGAGCCGTTTCCACTACCATTGAAGCCCAAACGTTCATACAGTCAAAAAGAATGGAAGAGAAGCAACCAGATCAGTTAGAATATTTTCAAACAGGTATTAATAATGAAAACATCATTTTTAATATATCACAGTGTCAGTTAACTGAAAGTGAAATATTGGTGTTACACTGAGGCTTAACTTTTGTACCTGCAACTAGTATAGATATTTCAAAAACGCTTACAGATTTTTAACTGTTTATACGTAAATTGCATTTAAATGTGTTTTTTTTCTCCTCTATGGAAGCGAAAGAATCTAATGTTATAAGTAGCAAGCATTATAGAAGTAGCAGCTTTGTACCCCCACAAAACCCAGTTATTAACATGATTGAAAAAATGGTTGAAAAGGATATATATATATATATACACACTTTTCCATGAGAAACATAAAAAATGCTTCTATAACCTGAATGAAATGGAATATTGAGCTATAGACTCTTTACAACAGAATGACCAAATTATTATAAAGCCAGCTGACAAGGGAGGGGGGACAGTTTTACTTGGTAAAGATTATTATGAAAATACAATGCTAGCTATGCTAAACACTAATGACTATGCACATATAAGAAGAGCTGATATCATATATATCCAGCAGATAATTGCTAATAAACTAGAGGAACTATATGAAAATAACTTGCTTACAGAACAACAGCATAGGTATCTATATATATATATATATATATATATATATATATATATATATATGGAGAAACTAGTGATTCCAATTATTTATGGAGTCCCAAAAATTCACAGAGATATGTTAAGACCACCATTGCGCCCAATACTTTCATCAAGGGGCTGGGCAACAGAAGCTATATCTAAATATTTAGAATCAGAATTGAAATGTGTTTTAAATACATATGTTACCATTATCAAGGATAGCACAAAGTTTCTAAAGGAGTTATTTGAATGGAATGAAAATAATTTAACAGCTACTTGCTACCTGGTTACACTTGATTTTAATTCCTTATTTACTTGCATTCCCAATGACTGAGGAATAGAAATGATTAGGAAATATATAGACGTTCATATTGAACTGAAACATCTAAAACTAGATTTAATATGTGATCTATTACAACTAATATTAGAACATAATCCCTGAGATTCATGAAGCTCGGCGCAAGGACGGCGCTAGCCTTGCACCGACCATGCAGCATAGAGATGGCGCAGCAGCACCACAAGCATATTAATGAAGGCATGCTACCGCAACGTCCACGTGCATAGGAAACATGCGCGAGTGCAGGGGTGTGTCTAAGCACTGCACAGAGGCGTGAACATGTCAGCTGCAGATGCGCAACCAAAAATGCTGACTAGTACAGCCTGCCTCTAATAGTAATCACTCCTGTCAGTGTCCATGGATACTGAGATGTATGCAAAGCATACAAGACAGTTTCATGAACACCAAAATAAAAAGTAAACACAAAAGCATGTAGATGAATCGTGAGCCCCCGTCCCTTGAACAAATGACATTTAAAACCCCATGCCCATATTCCATTGTAGTGTTGATTGTTATACCAAGTGGAAGTGAAATGCAGCATGTTTGCACACCACTGCCCTTTGCTAAGCCTAGCCCAATGGTTAGGGTTACCACCTGTCCCACTTTAGTTGCATAAAATACTTATTTCTGTATCTAAAATACCTAAATGTTACAAGAAACAGAATAAGTAACTAAACTGCTACAAGAATAAGCTTTCACTTAGGCATAAAAGTAAAGCACTATCCTTTGTACTGACCGTGGGTATGTGTCAGCCTGTAAAATCTGATGTGTGTCCCTAAAATGTCCCACTTTGGCCAATTGAAAAGGTGGCAACCCTACCAATGGTCAGAGCATTTGCTCAATAACTGCCCATTAGCGTTCCAAGTCGTCCTTGTCTGGATGGTCCAAAGATGAATTGGTATTACCCGGGTCTACCTACCATGTCATGAAAGATAAGTATTTGCGTGTACCTATGTGCGTGAAGTACAGCATGTGGAAGATCAAATATGCTAGGGTTGTCCTCACAACCATATTGGTACCAGAAATATATAGAGTATGCAATGTGTTCTGTTGTCTGTGCCATGGGCCATCAACCAGAAAAGGTATGGGTGGTGTGTGTGGAATATGGGGAGGGGTGACGGGTAATGTAATAATTCACCAAGGGGAGATGGGGTTGGATGTACAATAGGTGAACTGGAGATGTATGAGGGAGCAGTGGGTGAATCAGAAAGGAAACCAAAGAACATACATTCACATCTGCAATACACCCTGACAGGCCATACTGCAGAACACAATCCCACAAACATATGAACATTAAAATGTGCGATACACATGTACAGAAACATTACTGGCTCACACCAACGTAATGGTCTGGCCTGAACTGAGCCATCCAACCCCAACACACCTGGATACATAACTGAATACCCATCAACCCCTCCACAGCACAGCCCCCCTTGCTAAATGTCCACCAAAACCACCCATACTCGGGCTGCTTGCTTGGCACAGCAGTATCTGCACTTAGTGCCCCCTACCCATATCTAGTAGGCAGTCTCACCCTAGGCAGTCTCAGGCTTGCAAACTAGGTATCCCTTGCATGTATAACCCTCCCTCATTTTCGTAAATCCAAA
>NC_056725.1:1602589634-1602697134 GCF_019279795.1 Protopterus annectens | reverse complement strand
AAAGCAATGTAGAGGCTAACTGAGTGTAAGAAGCTGTAACCAGAGGTTAGCATTGCTTAACACCGTGCAAACCCATGCACACTCGCTCACAATTGCTTTACTGTGCCTTACACCCTCAGTATCCAATGGCCTTGTTCTGCCCTGCAACCAAATAAATGGCCTCTGCAAGGCTCGGAATCAGGACCCTGCATACACAGCTAATGTGATTTACCAATACACCATGGCAGATATACAGACAATGGACAGTGCCACAAACATATCATACAGCGCAGTCATTCAACAGTATAGGAATGTATCCCATCATGTAGATGTATATGTGAGTGTTTATGTCCAGTATATAGGTACATACATACCTATGGCAACAAAGCATTATGAATGAATGAAACGGGAAACACCAGTGACGCCTGTATTATGTAGTGGTGTTGTTCTATGTAATCTCAAGACTCCCTCAGACAGACATGTGTCATTCATACACGCAAACAGTTGTAAATTGGCCATATACATCACTCTGTGCATGTAATATACATTAACACAACAGTACCTGTCCAATCATTATGTGTGAAAAGTATTCTTGCAAGGTGCTGTGTGCAACATCATCATCATGATAACGGTAAATGAGGAAACCACAGAGGGACTTGTAGTGTTGTGTGCACAATGGGGTCATCCTCATCACATGTACCTGGACCATTTAGGAGTGATGTGTATACCAGTATCGTGCGCCTGAGGGACAGGGGTCAAGATAACAGGAGTATGTTGTGATGCATATTACAAGGGTTACATGTGTCCAGTGGGCACGTGTGTGAAATGGACAGCTATGTATAGGGCAGATGTTGTCCTAGGAGCTGATTGGCCTTATGTTTTCATAGGGTGAGGGTCGGATGTGGGGGAAGGAGAGTAGGTATGGCTGTGGAGGATAGGTAGGGTAGGATCACAGACAAGACATCATACAGGGTTGGTATATGACACATGTGGGGGGATACACCTTGGATGGGGATGGGTGTTCAGCATTCACAAGCCCATGGGAACAGTGGGATGGAGGTCCACAGTCATGGGCAGCCGCCACTGCACCTAAACAGCTGCAAAGGAGGCAGTGCTGGGGGCTGTCCAGGAGGGGCAGCATCACCCTGTAAATGTGACACTCCACCCTTGAGCTTGCATATCTAGCTTTGGAATCCCTTAATGAGCACCCAACGCAACACGTCCGGGACTGCACAACAGCAGACATGTACCTGTCTGGTCCTACTCCCAGGGGGCACATGCCCCATCCTCAGTGGTGGTACCACTAGAAGAAGGTGCAGAACCAACAGATGTAGATGTCCAAGGCTGGGTCCCAGATATACTAGTGCCCGGTGCCATGGTCAGCTGAAGTGGGACAGGAGGTTCTGCCGGGACCTCCCAACCCATTCAGCCTATGGTGTTGCAGTTTAAACCCACATATGGCTTAGTGATAGACAACAGCATACAGGACTACCTACAGCAGTATGCATAGATATCACCATCAACCCAACACAATAGATGGTATACATTTGTAGAGGGAGCATGACACATGCATATATACTGCATGTCATCTGTACAATATGTAGTAGACGTGTGACTGCAGCTATGAACAGTTTCCCATTATTGGCTTGTCACTGGGAACCCCAGGCAGTGTCTGTCATACCACTATTTCATGTGACATATGTCCATTCAGGGATGCGATGGCAGTAACACATCCCTATCATCATGTACTGTCTGCAATCCTCACACTATGCTCCTGCTGTGCACAAGTGTGTGTTCAGTGTGTAACACAGGAAACAAATGGTTCCACACACTGACCAGTTCACAGATGGCCCTACAGATGGGAGTCCCTCATGAACAGAGTACTGTCATGTCTGTATTAAAACATGCAGTATAGCTATTACCACACACAACATGTTAAACAGGCAGTAGTCTCAATGCAGCATAGCTACACTTACATGCTGTAGTCATGTGTGGCACATCACCCTCATGTCTTTAGGTTATTTCCCACTGTGTATGATGTTTGAGATACATCCAGATATCATCTGTGATGCCGTTTCAGAACACCACATCCAGGTACCACTCACAGCGACTGTCATGGCCAAATACCAACATGTTTTTCCTAGATAGTGTACTGTGTTATTCATACAAATGGCTATGGGAGCACAATCGCAGCTGTTCCACATGCAATAAGCTAAAGGAGGACTGCAATAGGTGCAGGGGCCATCACCTGATCATGTCCATCACTTACAATACACATGCTGCTGCTGAGCAGATGTACACCTCCACATCCATCGGAGAGTGCGTGGGTGGGACAGGCAAAGTACACCAGTGAAGGGCTTGGAGACTTAAACCTAAGCATCATCTGCCACATGCCTAACAGTACAGGGGTCAAACCCCTGACTGACTAGTCATTACTATTACATGTGCATGATGTTACTACATGTGCCACAAAGCCGACATGTTCCTGTGCTCTAGGAACATATATGTGTGTAGGTGAGAGACATCTGCAACAGAGATATAGTAGAAATACATTAGGTGTGGCACACATGGCTGTCCACGTAGATGGATGCCATTGTCACCACAACCACACTGTCTAATGGACTTGCATTGACACTCTTTGCCAGGGCCACAAATACACAACCTAACTACTTAGTTTGCCACACTGCAGTAATGCACAGTACTATATGCACCACCGAGGATATCTGGAGGTTCTATGGACTAGGGCATGTGAAAGTGTTTGACATCTGTTGGTATGCCAACAAAAGTTATACTGGGAGTGACAGTGGTTGGGAGCATCATAACCCACACGCAGACACAAGGGGCCAGTACTGACATGCATGTATGCATTGCTTCATGGGTGTGTAGTGGTTGGCTGTGCAAGATGGCTGCACAAGGCTGGGTGAGGGGTAATCCTTGGCATCATGTCACCCTACAATGGTGTGCAGTGTGGTACAGGGGTGTAGTGTCTGCAATGTCCCACGCAGGTGGGTACTGCATGATCTAGCCTGACATCCTGGTTACCAATGTGCATGGCCATAGCTTTACAATGCATACCATTTCTGTGTTTGATAGTCCTTCAGATGGACATTGCCTGGGATGTGCATGCCCCACAATACTGTACAATGACATGTACAGGTGCACCTGGTTTGGCAGTCACATTTTATGTACACAGACTGTTATCCCCCGATATGCCAGTACTCGCAATGGTCCATACAGTGCACATGTGTACGGCATTGTATGGCCTCTGTGGATCACATTTGATAGCACCATATATGTTGCAATCATCCAGTGGGGAACATAGTGAAGGCACAATGTCCACAAATATGTCCCTATTGCACTGCTGTACAGGGTGCCATGTCCTCTGCAGCCCACTGCATTCAAACCATGCCTACTATCTGTCTTCAATGTGCATGATACTAGCAACATAGTGGGATATCCTAGGCAAGTGTGTTTGTGCATTTCACATGGGTGCAGGACATATACCAGGTACTAGTAGGATTGCATACTTTGTTCACCAGGCCTTTTGCCAGATGTAGGGGTATGGCTTGCCAACACAGTCCCATGGCTGACTGACAGCTGTACTCCTCGTGAGGTGGCCAATGTGTCATAAGACGGACACCATATAGGAAAACTACAAAATCTGCTCCCCAGCATGTCCAGTGGTTAGACACTCACAGCCACCTCTGCAAAGGCTCTGACAGCCAAACACACACTTGCCATGTCCTGTATATGAACCCCTACCTACCGTATCACACTACACTTTTAGGGCACACACTACTGTGAATAGTGGGTTACAGCACACCTACAGGTGTATACCTAGGTGGGTGACAACAGCAGGATTGACAAAGGTGGTCATGTGATTTGTACAGATAGTGCATACTCTACAAAGCACTGTCTCATGCAGGCAGACACATACACACACACACACACACACACACACACACACACACACACACACACACACACACACACACACGGTTGGCATGTCTGGGATTAGAACACTGACCTAATTACTTTATCACACTACAGCATTATGCGGTTACAGAACACACTACAGAATTTACTGGGTCACAGCACTCCCAGAGGTGTATTTCTAGGTGGGTGACATCATCAGCCTTGCCAAAGGTGGGTATAGGAATTGTATGGAGTGTGAGCAGTCTAAAAGCATTATTCGGTCCTCAGGCAGACAGGGACAAACACACACAAACCTGGCAAGTCTGGGATTAGAACACCAACCTAACTATTTTATCACACTACAGCATTACGCAGTTACAGAACATGCTACCGAGATTACTGGGTCACAGCACTCTCAGAGGTGTATGTCTAGGCGGGTGACATCATCAGCCTTGCCAAAGGTGGGTATAGGAATTGTATGGAGTGTGAGCAGTCTAAAAGCATTATTTAGTCCTCAGGCAGATGGGGACAAACACACACACTTGGCAAGTCTGGGATTAGAACACTGACCTAACTACTTTATCACACTACAGCATTACACAGTTACAGAATGCGCTACCGAGATTACTGGGTCACAGCACTCCCAGAGGTGTATTTCTAGGTGAGTGACATCATCAGCCTTGCCAAAGATGGGTATAGGAATTGTATAGAGTGTGTGCAGTCTAAAAGCATTATTCAGTCCTCAGGCAGATGGGGACAAACACACACACACACTTGGCAAGTCTGCGATTAGAACACCAACCTAACTACTTTATCACACTACAGCATTACACAGTTACAGAATGTGCTACAGAGATTACTTGGTCACAGCACTCCCAGAGGTGTATTTCTAGGTAGGTGACATCATCAGCCTTGCCAAAGGTGGGTATAGGAATTGTATGGAGTGTGAGCAGTCTAAAGGCATTATTCAGTCCTCAGGCAGACAGAGACAAGCACACACACACAACACACCAGTGGGGGGGAACAGAACACCTGCCTATCTACAGATCACTATTACAATATTACATAGCTATGAGTCATGCTACACAGACTACACATTTCAAGGCTGTCATTATGACCTTCTAGGATTGCAGACATCAACAGGGATGCTGGCAGTTAAGATGTACATACCTGTGAACCTGTGTGTTTAAAGTAGGAATCCATCCTGTCCTGGAGTATGCCCATCTGTGGAATGGACGACTACTATCACTATACAGGGTTACAATGGCCATGCCAATACGCATAGAAGCATATAACCAACACAAGGTGTCACTGGGCATGCTCACACACTTAATAGCACAGGGCTATCTGGGATGCACTCTGATTCTAAACACGGAAGGCCACAGTGGCCATGCTTTTACAGTGAGACATAAAGAACACATTGTAATGGACTCTGGTGTTAGTAGTTGTCATTGTTAGCAGGAATGCTGCACTACATATATCTGACACCGGCCTTATACACAACATCTGCTGCTGTCCATCACCTTAGATGTACCATTCCCTACCAAGCACAATACTACCACTCACAATGATGTTTTGCTACGAGTGGCAACTGCTTGACCAACACAATGAGCCAATGTCCTGCTGCAATTATGAGGTTGTCCAGTATTTGTCATTCTGGGATGACATGACTGAAAGTAGATAGGCCTTTGTCACATATCACATGCATCCATGATTCAAGGGAGTGGGGATAATACCTAAGTCACATTCATCCATATAGTGCCATTCCAAGGCAAATGTCCTAAACACAGGATAACACCATGACACCTAGAGGACAACTGCATTGTATGCTTATGCTAACCAGTGCTAGATGTGTAGCGTCCGTAATCACAGCTGCTCACTGTAGATCCAACAATGGAGAGTACTGACATTTGTGCAGTGAGGAACACCTGGCTGAAGGCTCTGTAGTGCACAATAGCACTACCACCATATACCTCAGAACCAGACATGTGGGCCATAACACAGGTACGGACTGCTCCAGGTGGTGGTGTCCCCACATACATAAAGGCCATTCACATGTACTGACCAGTACTCCCACAAAAGGCATCACAGATGAGTCAGGTGCAGGACACAGTGTCAAAAGCTGCATTCTAGGATGTAACCCTCAGACACCACCATGCCCTCGGACCACCAAGACACATCCATACATGTGGTAGGACATATAATAGTACACCACCATGTGACCCTTGACCAGTGGACTGTAGCAAGCTCTACATCAACTGTGCAGAGTACCCATGTACTGACACAGTTGCATCATGTGTTATGCAATGCAATGATACCACTGTCTGTAACCAGGTCAGCTGTACTCATACCAGGGGCCCTCAGTTATTTACAGCATTAACAGATGACTGTTGCTGTACACCAGTAAACACCCTCATGTTTGGATATGACATACATGTACCTGCCCTGGATATGTACATGCCATACACATACAACATATATGTAAATAGCATAGCTGTTGTTGTCCTTTGTTCAGACAGGTGGCTACAGCCATTGCACACTTGCATATGGAATGTAGGTCCATGGCTACTGAATGCTAACAGTACATAAGGTGTAATATCAATGTTGACAAAGGTAACATTCCCTCTGTACTGGCCATCCATTACACCTATCATATCATACAACAGTCCATGTGTCATGTATGTCATTACACATGTCCACCAATTGCAATGTCTACAAACATGCCCAAATGACTGGATTGTAGGACCTACACACATGTACATGTAGTGGTGTGCATTCAGATACCATGTGTGTGCAGTTGCTGATGTATGCAGGTGACATGTGTCTTAGTACATCATGCAGTTGCAATGCAGCCTCAACATTGCCAACTGTATATGGTGATATGCTGAAAGTACAGAAAGATGTACCTCAGGTATGGACAGATGTGTGGACATAACTAAGTGGTGGGGCATCTTTGCAGATGGATGTTTGCTGAGGACAGCTCACAGGTGTGTCACAAGCGGTCCTACAATAACCTATGTAACTGCTAAGCAATGGTTTTGTTAATTGAAGGGCAACACACACAACATAAACAGCGGTCAGGGTGACACCAAAGGCAAATCACTTGACACCTGTAACAGTTAAGACCTCCTACGAGCATATATCAGCACAGTTGCCAAAGGAAGTGTCAGTACACTTTGTATTGCACTCGTTACAAAATGTACTGATGCTTCCTTCAGCACAGTTGCCAAAGGAAGCATCAGTACACTTTGTAATGAGTGCAATACTGCTGTAAGTCTGTCATACATATCATGAGATAGGCAGGTGTTTGATTCACAGTACTGGCATGTGTGCTTGCGTGTGTGTCCATATATGTCACGTATGGGGGGAATACATCTCAATTGTTACTCACTCTCCTGTACACTGTTGTAGACATCTGTACAGACTGCAATGTAGAATGCAGGACATAGACAGGGGTGTGTATCACACACATGTGAGGTATCTGTATGTGTGTGACATAGGTGTATTCAACAAGTGAATGCCACAGTGTGTGTGTGTGTGTGTGTGTGTGTGTGTGTGTGTGTGTGTGTGTGTGTGTGTGTGTGTGTGTGTGTGTGTGTGTATATGTATGGCTGTCTGGTCCCCGGAGTGAGGATGTATTTTACCATAGTGAACTGATAAAACCCTCCCCCCATCCAGGCAATGCAATCTACTATCCATGTTGATGTCCCCAATCTTAGGCCATACTGACTACCTGTACATGTGCATTCTCTGTGGCGCATCATGTAGGTGCACAATACTGTGATGATGATTTGCACATAGGCAGGGGTCCTCACCTCAACACTAGCAACTGTGTGTGTGAGTGTGTGTTACTGTGTTGGTGAATCCATGAGTGTGTGGGTGTGTTACTGTGTCACTGAATATATGTGTGTCAATACCCGAGTGTGTGGGTGCAGTTGGCTGTTCGCATCCTGTCATGGGAACGTATATTACTGCTTCCCAATTAGGCATCACACTTCCCACTGGTATCTACCCTTGTCATCAGCTAAGCTGCTCTCTTACCTCACCACTCCATGTAACTGTACCTGTGATGTCACCCAGTATGGATGTTACATCTGTAGCCACAGTAGTTTAATACACAGCTATCATGCTCTTGGATCAGTAGACGTGTTTGGAACGTGGGACATTCTAACTGTGATGTGGAAGCTACAAGGTGCATGCTGGTATTTTCATACATACCTGTGAGTAGTCCACATTTACACATGGGACATTAACTGCAAACACTGACATCCACCGGCACATGCAATTAGACCTGAAGGAGGAAAGCAGAACATTATGATCAACATGCAGTTACTGTTGTTACACAAGACACATACTGTTAACAGTACAAAATGCATTGTACACCTGTACTACATGGTATGTCTGCTGCCTGTCAACAGTACACAACAATTGTAATCTACACATATCTTCCTAGTTGTTCACCCTGTGCATCAGACCATATGAGCCTGTCCCTGCACTGATGGTGTAGATGACAGGGATGAGGCACAGGCATCACCATATGCACAGGGTGATAATGTTTGCCAGAGGCCTAGGCTGCACCACTAGATGACATCATGTGTGTGGGTTAGTGCCTTTGATCTAATTGGGTGTGTGTGGATGTTATGCAAGTGTGTGCTGCGGTGCCCTACATATGTTTCCGGGGTGTGCGTGTATGTCTGCACACAGTTCTGGCATGTGTCTGGCCTACACAGGGGTATTATTGACAGCTGCAGACTGTACAGGCCAGGTTTTATAGTTCACAGTGTCCGGCCATGGCCACGTGACCAGTGCCTGCCAGGGGTTGCACGGGCACTACCAGGCAGAGGTGCAGATTGGGTACTGTCTGATGACACATGTCCACTGGAACCCTGTCCCTGTTGGGACCATCCAGGACCATGTGCACATGGCCTACTGTGTCGTGGTGTGGACAGCACAGCACCAGCTGCACTGGTGCTGCTATCACCACTATGGGAGTGGGCATGTGAGGTAGCTCGTTCACGTAGACCTGAAACAGGTGATGTAGCAAGCCTACGTCCACGTGCTGGACACCTCATGCCTACCAGCTGTTCCAACACAGATAGCTCACCCTCGAGGATTGTCATGCCATGGTCAAGGACTCCAACCATGTCACCCAATTGTCTATCCAAAGCTTCAGCAATCTGCTGTTGAGCATTTACCATTGCCTGGATGTTGTTGTTTAAAGAACGGACAGCAGCCCTCTGAAGCCTCTGATCTTTTCTGTTGTGCCATTCAGCATGTGCCTGTGCCTCCATTACAGCCTGAAACATGCGTCTGGTGACACCAGCTGCTGCGCTCTGTCTTGCTGGCCAGAGGTCCTCCTACAAGCAGCACTGGCCACGTGCCTGTGTGGGGCATCACCAGTCAGTTGGCTGACACCATGGTGTGCAGGCACACCTTCCATAGCCCCCACACTTCCTGTTCCAAGCTACCACACACCAACTATCCTTCCTCTATGGCCATTGGTGATGGGGTATGTGTAGGCATGAGAACTGTGTGCGGGGATGAGGGGGGGTATAGGTGGAATGGCAACCAATGGCACAGATTCATCCCCTGACAACCCTGCCTGTGTCTCAGTCATACATTCATCATCACTGCTAGAGTCTGTGGGGACACTAACATCAGATGGACTGCAGGAGGGGAACGCATCTACATCACCTGTGAGGGGCAGACAAGAACTGTACATTACAATCTATACAATAGACATACACACAGACACACAGACACACGCTATGGCTCTCAACTTGCATGTGATATGACAGAAGGCATGCAACATGCATGTGATATAGCAGACGGCATGCAGCTCAGACAATAATAGTGGTAGTTATCATACATCCTTGGGTTGCACACAACAGCATGCATGTGTCATAGCAGACAGCATGCAAATTACACAATCATAGTAGTGGTTAGCATACATCCCTGTGTTACACCATGTAGACCAGCACAGGTTAACAGTACACCTGCCTGATGTGTGGCATATGACCTTGACAATCACATGTAGTATGACATGTGATCTGCTGACATGTGCAATGACATGCATACATGTTTAACATAATGGTGTCCTGTTAAATATACAGTGGGGTAATGGTGTCCCAATGCAGTGTTGTCTGTCTGCCCTACAGATATACTGCACATTTTGCTGATGTGCATGGCCATTGCAGTGAATCACGAGGCCTATCTATTGCTATACAGTGTGAGTTACAGACACAGTTCATAGCCATGACTGTGTTCAGATACAATACATATATACTGTGGAATGTGACTCACATCACTGAGGTGTATACACACTAAACCATGATGTGGAATGTCTGACACAGGTTACTGAAGGGTATACAGATGACACCCCTGCACATCTGCAACCATATTGCTGCTTCCTGGCAACTATGGCCAGACATGGCAAACTCGTCAGTACACCATGTCCCACATGACATCTGTGTACCACACACACACACACACACACACACACACACACACACACACACACACACACACACACACACGAGGAGCAAGGATGATATTGATGTCCAACACCAGCAAGGGGAATGTACTGTATCTGTGGGCTGATGTGGATACTGTACAGGTGACTGCTGTCATGTCGTGACACACTCAAGATGTTCAAAACATCTTATGTGGTGGATTGATGTCATGCCTACACAAGATGTGCACAGGCCTGTAGGATGTCTAGTGTTCCACATCTGCAATATAACTATTACACAAAGGCCATAGCTGGACCATGTGGAGCCAATGTATGACAGGGTGTACACACAAGCACTTCATGTCTACTGTGTGTGTTGCTTCATGTCTCTGGCCATCCTCCATGGCCATGCGTGTACATGTGTTGGCCAAATCATTTTGACGGGTGTCTATTTTACATGTCTGTGTTGTTGCATGTGACATACATCCATAGATGTCATAGGCTACACAGATGACAGGGTTATGCAGACAAAGGGTGGTATGTTTGGTATGTGGGATATGTTTTTCAGGCTAGTTACGCAGTGTTGCAATCGGCCCACTAGATGTCATGGACATGTCAGGTAGCACATCACATTGTGTGACATTCATAGGTTCATAGGTTCATAGGTTCATAGGTTTATACTAGGCTATCTGCCCTAAGGCATTTATAAGCCCAAAGTTTTGTGGCTTACCACCCCTTATGTTAAAAATACTGTGCCCATTAGTTTGTTGTGCCTCTGTCCAGCAGTGACACAGAGATGATTCAGGGGTAAACCTACGATCTCCCATCCACCGGTCAAGATTTCTCTTGAACAGAGCCAGCGAGGTGCTCTGCCTCACATGGACCGGGATTTTATTCCACAGCATAGGGAGTCTCTGGGTGAAAAATCTATCCCTCCAGCATGTCCTATTTATATCCGTGCTAAGGTTTAAGTCACTTGCTCTAGTGGATCTGGTAGATTTGGATTTTCTGAGGTGGAGCATGTCCATTAATTCCGGGTTGGACATGGCCTTGTATTGTCAGGCACAGGTCACCTCTGAGCAGGCGGTATGCGACTGAATAGAGCTGGAGTTTCTTCAGTCTGGCAGCATATGACAGATTTTGGAGTCCTTTTATCCTTTTGGTGAGGAACTTTTGGGGTCTCTCCAATTTCTGCAGGTGTCGGGTGAGATACATCCCGAATGGGGCATTGTACTCGACCATTGGTCTGATAAGTGAAGAGTACAGGGGAACAATGACCTCACTTGATCTGGATGTGAATCCCTTCATGATCAGGTGGGCAATGTAGAAGGTCTTTCTAACCACTTTAGCAATGTGAGTGTCAAAAGAAAGGCCACTGTCAACCTGGGTCCCCAGGTCCCTGATAACCTCTTCTGTGCTTAATGGATTGCCACCTATATGGTAGCTTCGGGTTACCTTGTTTTCCCAAGGAATATGACTATACATTTTTTGGCATTTAACTTCAGGCCATGGCTCTGGCACCAGCTATCAGTTTCTGTGAGACCCCTCTGAAGGATATCTGTGTCCGATGTACTTTCCACTGTGGCGCCCAGTTTGCAGTCATCTGCAAACTTTGTCAGCCACAGTCTTCCTATGTTTGCCTGTACTTCTGAGAAGTAGATGCCGAACAACAGGGGGCCAAGGACTGAGCCCTGTGGGATACCACTTGTGACCGGCTTGGAGTCTGACATGGCGCCAGCAACTCTAACCCTGTGGGTTCTGTTCTTTAGCCAGTTTGCAACCCATCTTGTGACATATGGGTTTACATATAAGCTGGTAAGTTTCTCTATAATACCCGAGTGGAGTATTGTGTCGAAAGCTTTTGCAAGGTCAAGGTAGGCTGTATGGACTGCCTTTCCCTCATCAATGGCCTTGGTGACTGTTTCGAAGAAGTCGACCAAGTTCAAAAGGCATGATCTGCCCTTGACAAAGCCAAACTGGGTCGGGTCCAATGTCTGCAAGTCCCCTATGTCTTTGTTTATGAGTTCCATTATGATCCTTTCCATAGCTTTGCAGACCAGGCTTGTTAAGCTTATGGGGCAGTAATTACCAGGGTCCGTAGAGGCACCGCCTTTGTGGAGTTGGACCACAGTTGCCATACGCCACTCCTTGGGCATGAATCCTGTGGTAAGGCTAAGATTAAACAGCTGCCTTATATGCAGGTTTAGTTCCTTGTTGAGTTCATGTAGCACACAACCGGGGACACCATCCGGTCCCATTGATGCTGTGTTTTTAGCTTTAGAGAGAGCAGCTTTCACCTGTGCATTTGAGATGTCTGGGAGGCTACACTCCGCTGGGATAGTTATCTCTCCTTTTGGGGGAGAGGGGTGAAGTTTGCACTGAACCTGTCTGCCAGTATGTTAGCAATGTCTGTGGGTTCAGTGATTTTTGTATCATTTTGGACTAATTCTGAGCATATCTGGGAGTTTCCACCCAGGTTTCTAACATAGCTGAAGAAGGCCTTATGATTGTCTTTTGAATCTATGGCAATTTTTCTCTCAAAGTTGGCCTTGGATGATTTTATGAGTGCTCGTATTTTTTACTAATAATGATCAAGGGTGTCTTCTCTTTTATGGATTTTGCTCTATCATGTAACAGCTTTCTCCTCTTATTGTAAAGTTTGTTTATGGCTGGGGTCCACCAGACTGGTTTGCCCTTGGTGGAAAGAGTCTTGGTTTTATTAGGGATTGCCTGATCCATGCAGTCCTGGAGGTGTTCGTAGAAGGCATTTGTAAGGGCTTCGCAGCTTGGGTTGTGGTTTCCAATGGCTCGGGGCCTTGAAGGATACCACACCAGTCTTGAGTAGTGTGAAGTTTGCTTTGAGAAGTTCTTCACTGTGGTCTTTTTGTTTGGGGTGGGGGCGGGATGTGGATTTCCAGTGAGATTAGTTTGTGATCTGATCTCACCAATGAGGGATATACTTCTGGTGTGGAGCATTTTGTCCCCATGTTTGTGATGATGAGATCTAGTATATTTTCTCCTCTTGTGGGAACGGTGACTAGTTGTTCCATGGCATTTGAATTTATGAACTCCAGGAACCTTTGGGCTAGAAAGTTGGGGCTTGAGTAATGTTCCCAGTCTATATTTGGGTAGTTGAAGTCACCCAATATAATGGTGTTTGGAGGCAGGGATCATAGCAGGGATATGATCCACACCAGTGAATCCTGTGGGCTGGCCATACTCCAGCTCACTGTGTAGTACTGTTTGTATTCCCCACATGTGTAGTTCTGATCTGTAGTATATGTCCGTACAGTGAACAGCACCTCCACCATTGTACGCACAGCTCTCCACGCATCTGGCAATGACAGCTTGTGAGGTTTCATGTTGGTGTTTCACATAGTTTGCAAGTATTGCACATGGGTAGCCATTGTGATGCATTGCAGGTCCGACCTGTATATTGTGACAGGACCATACATTATGTGTACATGTGGTAAATGGCCACACGGCAGATAGATCTGTGCATTAACATGCCTGACAAATAATAACAGTCTCACCTGCAATGGGCTGCTGTCGCAGCGGAATGCCAGAGGTACCTAAATAGGAGTAACACAGCAGTATGATCATTATCCACGCTTGTATGATAGCTACAGGGTGCAATGTGCATGTTAACACATACACCAGTACAATAGACTATACTATGGAGTATGCACATGTGTACATACACTGAGTATCATACTATAGTATGTGGCATGTGTGTATACATGCCTTGCATATGATGTTACATTACATATTGTACAGTAACACATGTAACTATATGGAATATAGTTGTTATAGGTGCAGTAGTGACTTACCAGGCAGCTCCAGGCTTGGTGGTTGAGAGACACCCACCTCCATGATATCGGCTAAGGCTTGTGGATGTTATTCTACAGGTGTCCCCAGGGTGACCAGTAGCTCCTTGGTAAGTGTGAGTGGGGGCTGGGTTGGTGGCCCACCAGCTGTTGCACCTTGTTCCCTGGCGATTGCATTCACATGCAGTTTCACCCATCTAATGAGGTCTGTACAGTGTCTGCGCACCTACTGGTATGTGTGGTTATGGCCACCCACATCATTAACCCTCCTGTGAAGTTCTTTCCACAGGGCTTCCCACTGCTGTGCATCCTGTGGCACATGGCTGAAAGGGATATCATGATTGTCATGTAGGTATGGGATGAGGGCCTCATCCTCCAAGCGGGTATAAGATGGTAGCCTTGCACGCCACATACCTGGAAGACATAATGATGGAGACAGGTCACAGTAACTCACAGAGATGTACAGAGCTACAGCTGAAAATACACGTGTATCACATTTATTACGATTAAATAGTTGTCTTTGCAAATCTACATGACACTGACACCACTGACATGTTTGGGTCACACACATTTGACACTCAATGGTGATTGGATATTATCACCATATATGTGTGTGTGTCACCTGATTAAATTGCTCATACTCCATGTGGGTGCTGTCTTGATGTGGGCATGTCTGTTTGCCTGTATTGGTGTTCTTACCTATCAGCACATGGCTGGATGTGTCCACATTAATGCAGTTGACCTTGATGCTGTGTATATGTCCATATAAAGACTTACACTGCCTTAACAGACATGACCTGTGACCCTGCAGACTTGCTCACGGAAGGTTTTACATGTATGTGTTTTGCCATATACATCTACACAGCACTGTACAGCAGTTCAACATCCTGCCATGTATCACCTGTGTTGCACATGTGATACAAATGGGACACTGGCTAGCCAGATGGTATTTGCATGGATGGATATCAACTATAGCATGTACAGTCAAAGCCAGCTAGTAGGCTATATTTCCCCTGGGCCATGTATGAATATAGGATGAAATGTTACCTAGCTGTAGCTGACAGGTGGGTTTCTGGGGCCAGGTGGAGCAGTGCCACATAACTGATCCACAGGGTTAATGATACATTTACCATGCGGTCATCACACCATGTCTGAGAGGGGGGCAATGTGCAACTTTGCTGGACAGGAATGCATAGTATGGCAGGAGTATGTAAAGTGTATGTGACAAGGATTTGTCCAGCTTGTGGCTAGGAAGGTGGATATCCATGAAGTATGTGTTTGAGATCAGAATGTGTATGTGTAGCATATCCAACATCAATGGGTTGGACATGGCTTTATTCAGGGTAGGCATCATGCTACATAGTGGAGATGGGAATTGGGAAGGCTGGTGTAGGCCATCTGAACATGGCCAATATCCCTTAAAGGAAATATGTGATCTGATATGGGTCTCTTGACTGTTGAGTATGGCTGGACAATGATCTCTATATTAATGGATGGAACCCTGTCATGATTAGGGTTGCCACATATAACTACCTGACAGGTGTGGTGATGTAAATATCACAGGAAAAACAACTGCCCAGCTGCATCCCTTACACACAATGTCCATTATGTTGACCGCTGCCTAGGTGATAGTTCATGGGTACAGCGATTTTAACATGGGGTGACAATACAATATGTAGCTGTCAGATTGTGCCCATATGTTACACACCTCACCCACAAAGCCCCTTCTGTATGTTGTCCACAACACTCTGAGTCAGCTATTGCTACTAGGTCATAGTCATTTGCATACTTCAATAGGCAGATGCCTTCTGTTAGTCTGTGTGGTATAAACTATAATGAGGGGGAGTACAATGAATTAACCATGCCTTACTGTAGCTGGCACTGATGTGATGTGCATGTATTATTCAGACACCTTCTGTAGTGTTGGTTCTGCCAGCAGTCCTGTTGCAAAACACTCTGGAATGTACATCTAGTATACTGAGTGTAGGTGGAACACAGTATGGGTGATGATGTCCTATGACCTGGCAAGGTTATGATATGTAGTGTGAAATCAACCTTACTGTCATCTACATCTGTACTGCTGACATCAAATAATTTGATCAAGGTTCATGGCCTTTTAGACCAGACTCAGCAGGATAGTAGTGCAGTATTTCCCATTATCAGTGGTGTCTCCCCTTTTGTGGGTTGTGATACCTGTTGGTGTGCACCATACAATGTGTACACAGCCTGACATGAAGCTATGTTTTACATGATGTGTATGTGGAGAGCAACTTGTTTTGCCATATGTGTATGATACAACCTGGGATGTGGACAGGCCCCATGCAGCCTGAGTGCAGCTTGTACCTGCATAGTTGTGGTTACAGGGGCTCTGTAGTGTACATGGATATACAATTGTGTACCTGTTGGGGGGGCAGTGTGTTTATGTTATCCAAGACCCTATCTGGATTGCTTATTCATGCTCAGCACTTGTTCAGAACTTGTAAGCACAAAATAAGCTACTAATTACTATAGCACTCAGTCTTCCTCATTACCTAGAGGTAAACAGTTTTTATATGCACTTTTCTCACTTGCTTAGAGTAAAACAGCTCTTGTACACACTTACCTCACTTATCTACGGGAAAATAGTTTTATATTCAGGCATGTCCAAGGGTCAGCTCCCAGTGTTCTCTCCTGTCTATCTGATTAATCTGGACATCTTGAGGCAATGTAGAAATTGCCTCATGTACACAGACAACCCTCTCCGCCTACCACCCAATACTACAACCTGTGAGAGAAGCACTTATCTAGCCAAACTGGAGGTAAAGCTCTCTCCAACCAAGACTGAACCTGACAGTCATGTGGAGAAGGTAAACATTTGCACCACACCACACTCATTACATAGTCTCACTAAATCTACACCACCATAATCCACACATAGTAACACAAAAACATTCACGGAGGCTCTCAATAATAATCTGCCTCAGCAACAAAGACCTCCAAAGCAGAAAAGCAAGCAGCTTCCATCCCCCAACACAACTCCAATGGCACATAGCCCACAGACTCAGTGTGACACTCAACCACAGCCAATAAGGCAAATCAACATACTCAACACACTAATCATAGGTGACCCTATAGTTAGGCACACTGATGTCTGACTCACCAGGCTAAACAAGGAGAAAGTTACTGTCAGCTGCCTGTCGGGTACCAGGATCCACCACATAACCCACACACTCAGGTCACTCCACAACAAGTACAAATATGACTCTGTCATTGTCCATGTTGGTGTGAATGGCCTGAGACATACCTCTCTGGACTACATGAAAAGAGACATGGAAGAGCTCTTGGATCTTGTAGCCCAGTCAGGTATGACCCTAGCCCTGAGTAGCATTCTGCCATCGCCCAGAATGATACCGCAGTATGAGGACAAAATGATTGACTTCAACAATTGGCTAAGCTTCTGGTGTCATTCTAAGGGGATCCAGTATCTGTCTGCTTGGGATGACATGGTCGACAGACCACGATGCTTTGCCACAGATTGCTTGCACATGTCGCCCCTGGGATTCCGGATACTGGCTAAGAGTCTTGCTGCCGCTATAGTGCCTTCTTTAGGCAAGGTTCAAATAACATATTCACCACCATAACAGGAACAGGCAAGCACAAACTGAGGGTAATGCTACTCAATGCTGGAAGTCTAAATCTCAAAATGCACTCACTCGAGGCACTCCTTGTAATGGAGAACATTGATATCTCTGCAGTGACTGAGACCTGGTTCAAGGCTCCAGAGAGCACCCCTGCACTACCAGGCTATAACTCATACCACACTTTTTGGCCATGTAACCTGGACCGAAACACCCAAGGTGGAGGTGTGTCCATATTCATTAAGGATATCCACCCCTCCAGGCTAGTTGTTTAGTACAATGCATCAGAGGTTATCCAAATGCAACTACCTCTGGGCTAAACTGCAATCCAAATCGTAGCTTGCTACAGATCCCCCACCATGCCCCAAGATTCCCACTCCTCTTTTCTTGATGCACTGGAAATTATTAGGGTTTAACCAAGCACCCTACTAATGGGTGACTTCACCTACCCCACCACTAACTGGGAAAACTACTCATGTAGCAACTCATTAGCTCAACGCTTTCTGGTATTCATAAACTCCAATGCCCTGGATCAACTTATTCACACACCCACCAGGGGCAACAATATCCTAGAATTAGGCATTACCAACATGAGTGACCGGTGTTCCACACCTAAAGTCAACTCCTCGTTGGTCCAATCCGACCATAAGCTAAACACCCTTGATATCCACATCCTGCCCCCATTAAGGAAACCACAGTATAATATTTCTACAAAGCCAACTTCATGCTTCTTAAGACAGAAGTGGTGAACTTCATGACACCCATGCAGATGAACAATACAGTTACAACTGCTGAATCCTACACAAATGCACTCTATAAGCACTTACACGAGTGCATGGATCGTGCTATCCCAAACAGAACCAAGATGCTATCCTCCAAAATAAGGAAGCCAATCTGGTGGTCCCCTGCCATAAACAAACTGTACAGCAGAAGGAAGAAACTGTTGCAAAAGAGAGTACAATTTCATGAGTGGAGGAGCTCCCTGGTCAGCCTCAGTAAGAAGCTGAGATCCCTTATAAGATCCTCCAAAGCTAGCTACGGAAACAAAACTGCCACTAATTCCAAGGACAACCACAAAGCATTCTATAGCTATGTCAAATATCTCAATGCCAACACCCAGATCTGCTCTAAGTTACAGCAGAGAGGCCCGGAAATTACAGAATAACTGATATTGCCAACATCCTGGCAGATAGGTTCAGTGCTACCTTTTCCCCAAAGGGCCCATATCTATACAGGATGAATGCAGAGTCCCTGTAATCACAACTATGCAGGTAAAAGCTGCACTCTCTAAATCCAATATCACAGCATCCATGGGACTGGACAACATCCCAGGCTGTGTTTTACATGAACATCAGAATGAACTGGCTCCCCACCTACGAACCATGTTCAATAATAGCCTCACATCAGGCTTTGTGCCCCCTGAATGGCACATAGCAACAGTTATCCCACTAAACAAAGGTGGCGCCACAACGGACCATGGGACCTATTGCCCTATAAGCCTGACTAGCCTGGTCTGCAAGGCTATGGAGCACATCATCATGGAGCTCACTCACAGAGACATTGGGTTCCTCCAAACCTTTGACCCCTCCCAGCTTGGCTTTGTTAAGGGCAGACCATGCCTCCTAAACCTGGTGGACTTCTTTGAAACAGTTACCAGGGCATTAGATGAGGGTAAGGAGGTCCACACAGCCTACCTTGATCTCTCAAAGGCTTTCAGCACCATTCCCCATTCTGGTATTATTGACATACCCATCCACATGAACATTAACCCCTACATCATGAGATGGTTTGCAAAGTGGCTCAGTCCTAGGACCCCTCATGTTTGGTGTATACTTCTCAGAGGTACAAGCAAGCACAGGAGGACTTTGGCTGAAAAGGTTTGCAGACAACTGCAAACTAGGGGCCATAATTGTTTCCCCAGCTGATACAGACACCCTCCAGAAGGGTCGCACTGAGACGGATACCTGGTGTCAATATCATGGCCTCAAGCTGAATGCCAAAAAGTGCATAGTCATTCCCATTGGATAAAACTAATTACCCATGGACTACCACATAGGTGCTAGTCCCCTACATACAGAAAATGTAATAAGGGATCCTGGAACCCAAGTAGATAGCAATCTCTCCTTGGATAACCATAATGCCAAGGTGGTTATAATATCCTTCTACATGGCCCCCCCTAATCTCAAATGGGTTCGCACCAGAACAAAGGAGGCCATTGTGCCTCTCTACCCATGACATATCAGACCCATTAAAGGATACAACACCCCATTTAGGATGTACCTTACAAGGCAACTGCAACAGCTTAAAATACCACAACAGTACCACACCAAGAGGAATCCTGACCTCAAACAGATGACCTATGCAGCCCAACTAAAGAAACTCCAGCTGTACTCGGTTGCATACCACATACTCACAGGTGATCTCTGCTTGACATACAAGGCCCATATCCAACCCAGTATTGCTGAATATGCTCCACCTAAATAAAAGCCCCTGAGAGCCCACATGCTCTAGGGATATACACCTAACCACAATGATAACTAGGACGTGCTGGAGGGATAGATTCCTGACCCGGAGACTCCCCATGCTTTGGAACATGATTCCAATGTACATCAGGCAGGGCCCCTCACTAGCACTCTTCAAGAGAATCCTTGATGGGTGGATGGGAGACAGACATGTACCCTGGGGATCACTGCAGTGGCTCTGCTGGACAGAGGCACAAGGATCTAATGGATCTGCTGTTCAGAGGCACAGGGAACTAACCTAAGGGGGTGGTGGAAGCCAACACACTCTAGCTAGGCTTATAAATACCCTTGGGCAGACAGCCTAGTACCTACCTTTGAACTTATTACATGTCTTATGTGCATGGATAGTTAACTAGCACTTCCATTTTACTTTGCTATCATGCTGATAAAATGTCGGGTGACTACAAGTCATATGTATCCTGTTAATGTGTATTGTAAATGCCAATAGACATAACTAATGTTTGCCTAACATAACAGTAATGTTATGTAAAATGTAATACATATCTGCCTACAATACTGTACATTACACAGTTATTGGCACAATATCCCACAATGCAAATCATAATTGCACAGTAGGCCAGCCTTCGACATGTTATTCTCAGTAATACACCCATATATATGCCTGCTGTTACAATATATCAACATATACTATCCCCTGTTATAGCACTTACTTGTTAGACCAACCCTACCACTGACAGCAGCTGTTGAGGAATTGCTTGGTTAAAAGCCCTTATATAGCATCCCTTGTGGTGGATGCAGTGTTTGCCTTGTGACCTACAGCAGTACACACATAAATATTACAAGTGTTACTATGCTCAACAATGCATCACTACAAGATAACTTGTTTCCACTATATGCATTGCGTACACTTTAATTATTACAGAACAGGTACTACATACACAGACATACTGAGTGTTCTACATACCTTATTAGTAACCCGAGGTATCGTTGACTGCTATTTCAATCTTTTTCAGTTTGTGTTTCAATCTTCTTTGTAATGCTCTTCTGGTATATACAGATGGTTTGAGTGTGTGATAAGCCATCCTTTTATAGTTAAATATCGGTAACGTGCTATCTTAACCAACAGTTGGTGTTCCATAGTAGTTAATTAGATGCACATCAGCTGTGCAGCTACTCCATTAGCCAATACCATGGCAACAGTGATGTATAATTGAGTAATCCACTTGGGCATTGTCCCTTTGCCTTACTTTCGAGGAAGACAGCCTGGATGTGTTGTTTGTGATGTATTTCAAAGCTAAATGGAGACAGACAGAGATATATTAGCTTCATGACTCCCGTGGATTGTGTGTAATGGCTAGAAGATGTTGGTCTACATGTGAGTACAGCTGTTATATTTCAGAACATTGCTACTTAGGAAGGGTTTGTTTGTACCTGATACTTCTGCAGATGTTTCAGTCTGACAAGGATGTTTGGGCAGCTCAAGTCTGTATGGCTATGCATGAAATGTTAGGTGGTTTACAGTGTGCTCACCAGACATCTTTGGTTTGGTGTACATGTGTATCATACTGTGCTGTTAATCAGTAATTGGTAACACTTCCTGGTGTACACACAACCCTCTGAAATGGGATTAATGCAAACAAACCCTGTAACATTTGTATAAGAGCAACTATTTCACATAGGGACATATTAGTGTGTCTCTGACAAGGTATGTTATGGCTTCTGCAGAAGTCGGACAGTGAGTGAATGATTTGTGATGTTATTACAGTTTGTATTGTAACTGGTTTGGGTGTGGGGGAGATGTTGGTGGGTGTACATAGCAGATGCAGGTGTGTAGGAACTGCTTTTATACATAATCGATATGTGTGTGAGGGTTCCTTCCCTATTTGAACACCTATCCTTTAGTGGACTAATACTATGGTAATTGCAGGCTGATTCATTAAGGCACTGTTAATTGGTTCCTGTATAGCATGCAGGTGATGTTAGGCCTTGAATCCTTTCGGCAATACATCGAAATGTAATAAAGTGTTCCTACATGAAAGCTGTCTGTGTATTTCTGTCATAGGTATTTGCAGTCATTGGAGTTGTATTGGTGACTGACCCTCTTTCACTTGGGTTTCCACCTTTTCAAATGGCCATAGTGGGACATTTTTGGGACACACATCAGATTTTACAGGCTGACACAAACCCACGGTCAGTACAAAGGATAGAACTTTCCTTTTTTGCCTAAATATAAGCTTATTCTTGTAACAGTTTAGTTGCTTATCCTGTTTCTTGTAACATGTAGGTATTTTAGATACAGAAATAACTATTTTATGCAACTTTTACATTACATATGGGACATAATTATGTCCTACAATTTCAGGACATTTGCCATTTTTAATATTTTTGGTCAGGACACAACCGCCCAAAGTGGGACAGTTGGTAAACCTATCTTTGGATCATGTCCATAGCACATATTTGTAATAGTGCATAGACATATATACTTTCCATATCCTTCGTTCATAAAGTTTGGTTGTGGCGGAATGTGTGATTGCTATGGTCCATGTTATACTCATATATGAACACTTCAACCGCTGTATACGGGATACCTATGGAATCCCGAATGCACACAATTCTGATGCCCACAGTACCGGGCCCAGACTCCCATACCCCACATTACTGACAGTGACAGTCAAACTCGCGAAAGTAACACAAACATGGAACACACACACGCGCACACAGACACACTGCTACCCACCACATCCAAACAAACCATCCTACACTTCCTATGAGCAGGTGGGCAAGCCCTCCTACACCCCCCCATGTGGGTGGATGCACCCCCCACACCCCCCTGCTTTTATATTCTACCTCCGAGATCGCACAAACAGACACAGAAAGTAAACCCACACCCACACATTACAGTCCCCCAGGAACACGCACCACACTCAGAACACACACTTACACACACTACAGCCCTCAAACACACACTTACACACAGTAACGTACCTGACCCGCAACACCAGAAGCACTAACTAAATGTCCCTTAACATCGGGATTTAAAACCTTGCGCTTCTGGTGTTTCGGTACTGTGGTCTTTCGGTCTTTAAGTGTCATGATTACGTGCTTCGGTATGTCAAGCATTCGGTATTTGGTAGGTGTCCCATTTATATGTACCTCAATGGTTATGTAGATGTTGTTAACCTATCTATATATCTACATATATATGTATATCCCCATATATCGACATATATCTCTCTTTCTCCCTCTCTCTCTCTCTCTCAATATATATATATATATATATATATATATATATATATATATATATATATATATATATATATATATATATATATATATATATATATCTATATGTAAATGTATATATATATATATATATATATATATATATAGCCTACACCTTTCATTGGGTACATGGCTGTTTGTCCTATTTCCACACATTCCTCCCTTTTGTGTTTTAACCTGTCAGAATACACAACTGCCATAGGTACATCTCAGGTAGCTTAGTGGTAGGTTATTGTGAAGATTGAGTACATGGTTGTATGTTCTAATCCTGGCAGTGGTCATTTTACCTCTCAGAGCAGACACTGGTAGTGCAAGGGTGATTAATGCACATTTCAGTGGTTGTGTGTTCCAAATGTTTATTATTCTGTGGAATACTACCTATACATACAAGCTGGGGTTAAGGTATACTATGTAACATGTAACTCATCTCTGACTTTATTTGGATTTGAACCAGGACTGCACAGATATTATGGAAATATGGTAGCCATTACACTATTGACATTAATGTTCCTTCTGCCTATTTCCTATGTCCATGAATCCTATGTGTAAACTTGGCTACACAACAGGCGGAGCCACCCACACCCAGTGAGCTTCTCGAAATACCGACATGACACATGAATTGGGAGACTGTACATTAACATCCTAACTACATTTGGCATAGCCACTCACTGACACACTTCAGGGGACACCTTGATGTGTGACTGGGCAACAGTATATACACCCCTGGTATCATGTGTCCCAGAAACATACAGCCTGGGTGTGGGGGAGCCACTCCAGTTCTACAGCTGCAAGACCTGTTGGGGAAATTGAATGCTGTTGGTTTGCCATGTTAACATGCCCTTTTGAGATCACTATGTGCCCCTATCACCCTACAGCACCCCAGTCTTCAACAGCTTCCAGCAACTCTGCCTGGAATCACTTCATTGGCTATGCTTGACAGAGGCTCAGTTACTTCATCAATGGTGCAGGTAAAGCCACCACACTGTAGCTATGCTTCTAAATGCCCTTGGGCAGATAACCTACTACCTATCTGTGAATCTCTACAGTGCAGGCCATCTCCAACATCATATGTGATTATACAGAGTATTCTGATCACAATATACAGTGTAAAATCACCATGCAGTCAGACAACAGTTAAGTACAGCAAGAGCATACAGACTACTGATACATAAACACTCCAAAAGCCTATCTCGGAAGCTAGTGGACATGTATAGGTTTCAGGCTTTGTATTGCTTACCAGTAGGTTACCTACAGGAAAGATGGGATGCAAGCACAGATGGGATACATGCCTGCAACAATGCCATACCAACTTGCATGTGTCAGCCTAAGGCTTTGGAATGCTGGGCAAGGCTATTGGTGCCCCCATGGTGCTGTTTTTAGGCAGGTCTCAGAGGTGAATCTCACATCCATGAACTGCACAATAGTGGAACCAATGAGGGTTAGGCTACTCAACACTAGGGGTAGTACTCACAACATGCACGCACTCACAGCACCCCTCAGTATGGACAACATCTACATCTGTTCTGTGACTGGGACCTGTATAAGGCTCCTGTGAATACACTAGCACTACCAGACTACAACCCATAACACACATTTCAGCCACTGAACATGGACTGGCACAGACATGGAGGGGGTGTATCCATATTAACTGGGGATACCTACACCTCCAAGTTAGTGGGGCAACATGATACCTCTGTGATCATCCATGTGCAGCTAACATCAGCCATGACTTCAATGCAAACTGTGAGCTGCTACAGATAACCCTCCATGACCCAGGAGCTCCACTACAACTATCTGGAGACAGTGGTAAACACGACAGTCCTACCAGACACCCTGTTATTGGTCAATGTCAGCTACCCTACACTTAATTGGATAGCCTACTCAAGTATTCACTTCCAGGCCCAGCACTTCCTGGGATTTATCACCTCATATGGCCTGTATCAGTTGGTAGGCAGACTAATGAGAGGTGAAAACATACTAGAAGTGGTAATCACTGACATGTGCAGCAGGTGCACTACAGCGGAGTTAAACCGGTCACTGTTTAGATCTGACCATGAACTACTCACTGATGATTTCCACCGCCAACCATCTCACCCACCCAAGGAACACACAGTGAATACCTTTCCTACAGCTACATTCACAGTAGTAATGACAGAGGTGGGAGGGTTCACAGCCCCCATGCTCAGGGATGACACTGCTCAAGATACAGACAGAATTATGAATGCACTCTATAAGCACCTACAAAGATGTATGGGTCATGTCATCAATGGTAAACCAGGACTCGCTACTCCTACACAAGGACACCAGTCTGCTGAACCTCTGCATTATACAGGCTATACAATAGAAGTAGGACAGTAGCCCAGAACAGCAGCAAATCCCAAGACATGCAGACGTCCATGACCAGTATTAGCACAATACTTATGTTACTCGTGTAATCATCCAAGGTTGACATCCACAGGTAAACAGGCATGGGTTCAGAATATGACCACAAAGGATGTAAGCAGTAACACACAAATTTGCACTGTGCTGGTGCAATATTGCACTGAATATATTGACCCTACTGATATCACCAACACACTTGATGATACATTCAGAGTAAGCTTCACCCCTTACTGGACCCACAACAATACCCAAAATGTACAGTATCCCAGACATCCGAGACATACAGGTGGTAATGGCTCTTTCAAATGGCATGACAGAGGGTCAATGGAGGCAGATGGTGTCCCAGACTGCATCCTGCAGATACTACAAGACAAAGTGACCCCCCGCCAAATATAGCAATTCAACATCAGCCTCTACACAGGCTACATGGCTATTCACTGGCACATGGCAACAGCTATTCCACTCCACCAAGGTGGTGACATAACTGACCATGGTAACTACCAACCCATAAGCCTGAGTAGCCTGATCTGCATGGCTATGGAGTGCATCCTCATGGCACTCATTAACATAGACAATGGTGACCTCCAGATGCTTGACCCAACCCAGGTCAGCTTGATTGAGTGCAGATCATGCCTACTGAACCAGTTTGACATCTTACAGTCACCTAGACTTTAGATGTGGGGTGTGGTAGTTCACACATACTACCTGGACCTCGCCAAGGGTTTTGACACCATTCCCCACTCAGGTATTATTTCTACACTCACCAGCCAGTACACACACCCATACATCACAGGTTGGTTTGCCAACAGACTTACACACAGAACCCACATGGTAAGCCTAGCAGCCTCCAGGTCCAACTCTTGACCAGTCACAACTTGTGTCCCACAGGACTCAGTCCTGGGGCCTTACTGTTTGCCATATACTTCACAGAGCTACAGACCAACACAGGTGGACTGCAGGTAGGCAGTGTTTGGCTACTACTGCAGCCTGGGAGCCATAACTGACAGTCCAGCTGTCACAGACTTCCTTCAAGGGGCCTCACATAGACCAACACAGGGTGTCAGAGTGATGGTCTCCAGCTAAAGGCCACATACTGCATGGTCATTCCATTTTGGGAAACTACACGCACATATTAACACGAGTGGCAGACACTATAATTCAGATGATGTAATGGGTATGTGGGGACTACATTACATAGTGATCTCTACTTTGACAGTCATATCTGCGAAGTAGTTAGGACATCTGTCTATGTAGGCCATCCAATTACTTAAGGGTTCGCATCTAAACAGAGTTAGGTTATTGTGCCCCTTTACTCATCCTTCATCAATCCCATTATCGAGTATGATAACCCATTTTGGATGTACCTTGGAAGACACATCTGACAGCTGGAAGGGCCACGAACGTACCTCGCATAGAGGGATAATGCCCTCAGACATGTGTCCTATGCTTCCAGACTGCATAAACTCTTGCATTACTCAGTGGCATCTCGTTTGCTCAGACATGATATTTGCTGGCCAACAAAGCCGTGTCCAAGTCAGGCTTAATGGATATGTTCTACCTATGGGAATCCATGTCACAGTGAGCCACAGACTGTAATGAGATACACCTTGCCACAACCATAACTGGAAGATGGTGGAGTGACAGATTCCTGTCACAGGTACGCCCCATGATTTGGAACTACATCCCTGATTGCATTATATGGAGCCCCTCACTAACACTCCAGGGAATCCTTGCAGAGTGGATGGGGAAGAGTGGATACATCCCTGAGATCCCACAATTGGCTCTGCTCCACAGAGGGACAGTTAGTTAATCAATGGGGTGGTGACAGCAGACACATTTTGGCTATGCTTATGAATGGCCTTGGGCAGTTAGTCATGTACCTACCTATGTACCTATGAACCTATACATACAGTATCGACACATGCTGATAGCTTAATTTACTGTTCAGGTATTGACTTACCTTGTGCCAATGGCAGTTGTGTGTACAGTTTACTATTAAAATTTTGAAACAAACTACGTCAACTGTACTATTGTCGGACACGGAAGTTCGAAAATGGTAATATCGATGACAAAAAACAACCTAGGAATGGATTTTAACATGGGTCGAGATAGGGGAGATGTTTGGAGTTCAGAATAACACTGAACACCTGTCTCAACCCATGTTAAAACCATTCCTAGGTTGTTTTTTGTCATCGATATTTCTGGCTCTGAGGCATGGCCGGCACAGCTCAGCAAGTTGCTGTATGGTGTCCCTATCCACCCTGTAATGCTCTACTATCTCCAGATTATGTTTCCCCTGGCAGGTTACCCTGGGTCTGAACAGTCTTCTCCTCCTCCAGTGCCTGAGATGGTTTTCAGCATCATCCTCCACACCACCGTCAGTCTCCAACACATGCTGGTGAATCAAACCTATGGCAGCCCCTAACATGTACATATTAAAAATTCCCCGTCTGTATACACCAATGGTGCAGAGTGTCTGGGAATACACATGTGTGTGTGAGGTGCTTTCACACTTTATACTATTGTGCAATGGATGCTGCTGGTGTAATTGGGTGTGTATGTGCAATTCCAGCTGCAAGGTATCTTAATTATGGGTTTTGCAGCAAGTACTGCTATTGTGGGGCCTTTGGTGTTGACTTATGCTTGGCTGCCATGATTCATCTATTGCCCTTTATTTCACTTTTCAACCCGATTCCCCTCCCATTGTCAGGCATGCATCCAGCTGCCTGCTTTCTTGTTTTGTACTTTCCCAACCCAGGATTGTGTAGCGAAATGTGTTATGTGGCTGATCTACTACAAGTTAGCTTTGTTCTGCTGTGACAGTTCTCTTCTTTACAGTATGGCACCTCCCCTTTCCTGTTCTGCAGGTAGCTGCTAGCAGCCTTGTTAGCTGTTGTCAGTGGCCCTCTGTGAGTTCTGAGTTGCTAATTACTCATTTGTACTCCAATTACCATGCTGCAGCATTTCCTTATTGTCTTCCCTTATCCTTCCTGTTTCAGCTGTGGTGCATGCCACGCAAAGCCATTTACCAGGTTTCGAGTGCGTTTTCATCCATGTTCACATGTACTTTCAGTTACCTTGTGTGCTCTCAGCTAAGCAAAGCTATGGCTACTTCCACACCCCTATCCTGCGGCTTTGCTTAGCAACAGGCAACCCGGATTAGCAATGCTCCAATGTGCTTACAGCTAAGGTAGCACACCCCTCTCTTGATGTCATCTTTATCTCCAGGCCACACCTCGGTGTTGTACTGCTACGTTGTGAGGTACATCCTTACACCGGCGGGGATTTTGTGATTCAGTATTACTTGACTCATTTGCATGGCATTGACTACTAATTCCTCGTTACCATGCAGAACACTGTCACAGACCCTTAGCAACCCTTGCGCCACGGTTGTGGTGTAGCATGCGTGCCATTGACTATTATAGGAATTCATGAAATGTGTTACATTGAGTTTTATTACATATAAATATATTTTCATTGTGATCCCATTTGTGCATGGATGCACTACGATTTTACTTTGCCTTAGTGTGGCCATGACATTAAATGTTATTTTTTATGTGTTGTGCATGTTTTTTTATGCCATTGGCTATATATTTAGCCACTGGCATATATTAACATTATAATACATGAGTTTGGTCCACTGTCATGGCTCCAAATTTATGTTTGAAAAAATGTAAACCATTTTTTTGGTTTACATTTCTGCATGCTTACGCTATGCCTGCACCACTTCATGAATTGTTATATACCTTTATCTGCATGTTACACTGCTGTACATGAGGTAATTAGCATATATGTGCCGGGAGCTGTGCAGCTATGGCATACGCTGGTAGTGCACATGGAAACAGCTCATACCTGAATCACTTGGCAGCCATATTTGGCGTTAGATCACCGACGCTATGCCTGCGCCTGGCGAAAGCTTCATGAATCCCGGAGAATGTGTTCATGTTTGGAATTAGATACTATAAACAAATGTCAGGAGTAGCTATGGGAACATCGGTAGGTAATACGTATGTAAATATAGTCATGAGTATGTGGGAAAAGAACAACATTATGACTGCAACCAATAAATACATCAATAAGAATTTGTCATTCTACAAGCGTTTTGTGTGATGATAATTTTCTAGTTTGGTATGGTCCATTGTGTCAACTAAATGAATTTATAGAAGAAATACAGAGCAGCACCACATTTTTAACATTTAAAGAACAATTTGACTATAAAGCCATAGATTTCCTTGACATTCATATAGAAAAGAACAATGGAGGTAGATTGGAAACCTCCCTATATAAGAAGCAAGTAAAAAAGAACACATTTAGCAGCAGATAGCATGCATCTGCCACACATTTTTAGAAACATCATGAGAAACCAAATGGCTAGAGTCAGTAGACTTAATACTATAGACATCACTTGCAATAGACAACTAGACATACTAGCCGATGAATTTGAACAGCGGGGGTATAATAAACGAGTATTAGAAATAAAGGATGAAGTAAAGTCTAATTGAAATAATATTTATGCACCAATCTTCTCTTATAAAAGTGTACTCTGTAAAATGAAAGAGAAATTAAATATATATAAGGAATGTAAATACATCATAAATTATGACCAAAATGCTAGAAATATAAGGCCCATTATATACAAACATTGGCCCATGTTGTCTCTGATACCAGAAATGAACATCATAGGTGCAAATTCCACTTTTATATATAGGAAATGCAACACTATAAAAAAAATTATGTTACAAAGAACAACAAAGCAGTGGTTCACTTAAGAAGAAATATGTAGGAACATATAGATGTGGGAAGTGTGTATGCTGTAAACATATATATATATATACTAGTAAGAGTTTTATACATTTGTTGAGACAGAATTTTTTATTAAAGCCTATGGAAACTGCAACACTAGCAACATTATTTATATGGAAAAACAAAACCGAATAAGACTAGGAAGAAATAAACTTATACTACTGAAAACTTCCGAACAATTAAAAACAAAAACAAAAAATACAATGACTAGACACTGAGACAGAACTGTTATTTGCTGAGTGCGTTCGTTCGCTTTACTGATAACAATCGAACTTCATCAGAGCAAAATGTGATGTTTGTGCAGTACTGTGTGAGCTTTAAATAGTGTAACTGGTATAAAACTGCTTCACTATGATTGGTAGATAGACTATGCGGGTCTATATCAGAACATCAAAGTTTTAAAACTTCGAATGTTCTAAAATCGACCCCGTTTTAATCGAAAGCTAAAAAGTAGCGAAGCTGCAGAACACCGAATTCTTTCCTAGGGAAAAAATTTGGTTGGCTGATTCTGTGGCTTCGCTATTTTCAGCACTGTGGTGGAGATTTACAGGTCGGGTTCAGGTAAGTGTGCGATTGTGTGGTTGTTAGGACTAGGGTGCAGGTTAGGTGAGTTAGGGTTAGGGCGCGGGTTAGGTGAATTAGGGTTAGGGTGCGGGTTAGGTGAGTGTGCGATAGTGGCGGACCTTAGAGTTAGGGTTTGGGTTAAGGTAAGTGGATAGATAGTAGTGTATGTATAGTTTAGTGTAGGGTTAGTTGTAGGATTATAAGTGTATGTGTGTGTATTGATGTTTTTTAGGTGTGCTTGTGTTGTGTGTATGTATTTCGGAATAGCAAATTTTTTCTCAAGGAAAAAATTTGCTGTTCTGAATGTTCAATATTATGTGATTTAGATATTTTAGGTTCGATGAAATAGCGTTCACTATTTTCATCTTTCGATAATGTGATATAAACGCATCTACGCTAATGCAGTAGTATTTGGACTAATGAGAGATTGCTGTGAAACACAAGGTTTTATCTGCTAACATCCTGGCCCTAGGGGGCGTGCTGTAACTTTTTAATTGTACCACTTTAATGCTTCAAGGAGGAGTTGCCATCTTAATTCATTCAGCTCCAGTAGTGTGTTGCATTCTCCAAAAAACTGCTGGACCTGTTCTAACATTATAAATTTAAAACGGGTGAAGCCATTGCAGCTCGTAGTGTGTCTGCTTAATGCATTGTAACTATCATTATGCCTGATGGCTGCAAGGTGTTCCTTCACACTGTCTGACAACTTTCTAATCATTTTTCCAATGTAGAAGGAAAAACATTTGTCGCAGTAGGCTGCGTAGACTAGAAAAGTTGAGTGGCAGTCGTGTTGGGTTTTGAACTGCACCATGATGTTGCAGTGTTGAAAAGTGTCTGATGTGCCTGAGTGTATGAAAGGGCAGACTACACAATGCTTGCAAGGGCCCATACCTTTGGGGTTTGGTGGGTTAGCAGGCTCATGGGGGTCTGTGCCATTCCTGAGTATGGGGTCTCTTTCCTTTAAAGGTTTGTTTGATTGCTCTGGTCATCTTGTATGAGAAGACAGGCCCATAACCCACTATCTGGTGGGTGTTGTGGTCTGCTCTTATGATGTTACAGTTTCTGCCAATGATATCCCTAATGGGTTGCATATCTGGACTGATGGGGATGGGGAAACTACAGTTTCTGTTCCTGGGTTCAGTAGATCTGGTGGTTTCCTGGGGGGGGGGATGAAGCCACGAGTAAGGATGGTTGGGTGTCTGTCTAATCTATGGGAGGCCACTTCTTGAAAGACATCTGCTACTAGCTGTCTGGGGTAATGTTGGTGAATGAACATTTTTGAAAGGAATTGGCTTTCCTTGAGGAAGGTATCATCATCAGAGATGATTCTGGAGAGGCGGATGTACTGCCCTTTGAGCACATTCTTCTTCATAAAGAAAGGGTGCTGACTTTTGAAATCCAGGAAGTGGTTCCTGTAAGTGTTTTTCTGGTACACGTTGGAGGTAAGGCTGCCAGTGCTGGAGTCAATGGTTAACTGAGTATCAAGGAAGGAGATGTGGGTCCCTCGTCCTGAGACTACAAAGTCTAGGTATGGGATGCTGTTTGTGAGTGCCGTGAGGATGGTGTCCAGCTTGGTGTTGTCACCCTCCCACATGAAAAAAAATATTGTCAATAAAACAACAATATAATTGGGCTTTGTGGAAGCCATGTATATGAGTCAAAGTCTCCTTCTCCCATGTGCTGAGGACTAGGTTGGTGAAAGAGGGGGCCATTTTGGTCCCCATCGCCAACTCTCTTGGTCTGTAGCTAGATGGCTCCATTGAAGCAGAAAAAGTTGTTTTTTAGCACCACTGTGGTTAAAGCTATAAGCATTTCAGTTTTAAAATCATTGAATTTAGCATGCTTGTTGAAAAACAGTTCTAAGGCTTCCAAACCTTCCCTGTGGGTGATGTTGGAGTACAATGCTATTACGTCTAGCATTACTAACATGCATTTTGAGAAGTCAGTATTACTCTCATGCAAAATGTTTAAAAAGTCCCAGGAGTCCTTGATGTAAAAATCCATCGCCTGAACTAGCAGGTTGAAAATGAAGTCCAGGTATTCTGAGATTGTCTCTGCCTTGGTTTTATGGTTAGAGATGATGAGCTTGAATGGGGGGGGTTGGCAGTTTCCTTGTGTACTTTTGGGATGCCGAATGCTCTTCCCAGGCTGGGGTTATGATGCACTGACAGAAAAACAAATTCCTCTGGGGTGATATGCTGCTTGCATCCCAGGGTTTTGAGCAGCTTACCAATGGTATTGAAGCTTTTGTTCACTTCATTCAAGGTCACAGCCTTGTAAAAGTCCTGCTTGAGCAGCAAATTGTTAAGTTTTTGTACATAGGTTTCCTGCTCCATAAGTACAAGGCCTGTTCCCTTATCTGCTTTCATGATATGCAGATTGTGATCCTGGCTTAAGACCCGCATGGCATCCAGTTCTGCTGGTGAGAGGTTGTACCATTTGTGGGAGTTGGGCTCATTAAGAAGCCCTCTGAGATCTTGCTCACACACTTATTGGAAGGCTGAAAGCATGTTGTTGAGGGCTGGGGTGAATACACTCTTTTTTTTTCTGAGGGCTGTAAGTGTAGCAGGGTCGTCAGAGGATTCTGAGTCTGTGTCCTCCGTGTTACTCAGAAACACTTTCAGATTCAGTTATCTGAGATAAAGCTTGAGATCCAGCAGAATGTCAGTGATATGTGCTCTTTGTGATGATAAAAAGAAGAAGCCCTTGTTTAATAAACTAACATGAGCCTCTGAGAGATTTCTGTCAGTTAAATTGAAAAGGGTGCCAGTGAGTTTTAACTCCCACTCACCTAGTACCTCCTCGTGGGGCTCCTGGTGTTCATGGGTCTGCCGACAAGTGTCCAGTGGCTCGGCCCTCTCCCTCTGCCCATGGTTCTCTGTCATCCCTGCCCTCTCATGTTGTTCTGGTAAGTTGCCTCCATGCTGAGGGCTGGACTGCCTGATCCTTGTTGCCATAAAAAAGGCTGCTTGGGTTGCTCTCTCTTGAGCTCGGTAGCCCCATTGGCTGGGGTTCCTGCCGTGGGGGCAGATACTGGAGGAGGGGGTTTGGTGATAAGCTCCGCTTCTTGCAAGGGAGCAGCTGTAACCCGCTGAGAAGGAGGGGGTCCTATGGATGCTGTGGTGGTTGTTTGGGGTTGATTTGTCTAGCTGTTGGTTTTCCTGGATGTCTTTCATCAGGGACTCTGTTTGCGTGGTTGTCCCGGTATTGTTGTAGATCACGGTTGAGCTTTTTCTGTTTCCTGAAGATGAGGGTGGCTACGTGCCTGGTGATTTTGGGAGTAATGTTATCGAAAAGGTGCTTGTAGTTTCCAAAGTCAGGCTGCATTAGGATTTGTTCCTGCAGTTTGAGGATGTCCTCCTTCATTAATTCCAGCCATTCTTGGTTGTAAGTGATGAGCAGGTTGAGTGAGGAAAGGCCTGCTTAATTGTATAGCTTGACCAGGTCAGTGAAAATACCTGTGTCTTTCTTGATCCCATTTAGGAATCTGTAAAATCGGAGTCCTTGTGGCACGATCTTGTGGTGGACACAAGATCTTAAAAAGTAGATGTCGTACTCAGTGTTTTTATAGGTGATCAGTTTCCTTTTCAGGTTGAAGATGAGGTTTCTGCAGGTAGTGTTGATCTGCTGCGAGTCGGTCCTAATCATTGCCTGTGGTGCGTCCCTTAATCCGTTTGTGTCAAGAAATGGGTTCCTTTCTGTGAGACCGTCTAAGAAGTGTATAATGGACCCCGTGGTTGGGTTATCTGGTGGGGTTTCTATCTGGTTGCCTCATGGAGTGGTTGCAGAAGGCCTCTGTTCACTTGGTTGGTCACTGAGGTTGGGTGGTGTGGTTAGAGGCGAGAGGCTGGAGTTGGATACTATTGAGGGGCTTAAGGGGAAGCCTCTGTTTTCAGGTTGCAACACTCTGCATCTGTCAAGGATGTGTTGCGCCCTGCTTAGGGTGGCATGGTACTTCTGGAGCAGTGTCTCATAGTCCTGGCTGGGTGCCTGCCAGCTGTCGAATAAAGATTGGCAACTGGAGCCTGGTCCCATACTTAGTGTGCTATCCATTAGTGCATTCAGAGGAAGATAATTAGGAAAAACAAAACCAAATAAGACTAGGAAGAAATAAACTTATACTACTGAAATCTTCCTAACTATTAAAAACAAAAACAAAAAAACAATGATTAGATGCTTAGCCAGAGCAGTTATTTGCTGAGCACTTTTGTTTGCTTTATTGATAACAATCAAACTTCATCAGAGCACAATGTGATGTTTTTGCAGTACTGTGCGAGCTTTAAATAGTGTAACTGGTATAAAAAATGCTTCACTATGATTGGTAGATAGGGTTTCCATCGTGAACTCGAATGTTGAGAACGCTGAATACTGGAAGGCCGAACTTGGTAGTGAGAAGGGTGAGACTGTCGAAGCCGCGGAAACCCGAATTCTTTCCCAGGGAAAGAATTTGTTTGGCCGTTTCTGTGGCTTCAGCATTTTTGGACCGGGTCAAGGTAAGTGTACGAACGGGTAGTGATGGACTTTAGGGTTAGGGCACGGGTCAGGTAAGTGTGTGGTAGTGACAGACTTTAGGGTTAGGGCACGGGTCAGGTAAGTGTGCGATAGTGATTGACTTTAGGATTAGGGCACGGGTCAGATAAGTTTGCGGTAGTGATGGACTTTAGGGTTAGGGCTGGGTTAAGAATAGTGCATAGATAGTGGTGTATGTTAGGTTTAGTGTAGGTTTTGAAAGTGTTTGGTGTGATTGTGTTATGTGTGTGTTTGTTTTTGGAATAACAATTTTTTCCCTGGGAAAAATTTGCTGTTTTGAAGGTTCGATGTTGTCTGAATTCAATCTTCCAAGTTCGAACTTATGGTGTTCGACATTTTGGAAGTTTGATTTCGTGATATAGACCCGGTAGATAGACTACTCTAATGCAGTAGTATTTGGATTAATGAGAAACACTGCTGTGAAACAAAAGGTTTTATCTGTTAACATTCTGCCCCTAGGGGGCATGCTGTAACTTTTTAATAGTACCATTTTAATGCACATTTAATGTTGAGATTCTCATTTAGCCCTGGTGGGGTATCTGCTTCAAGGAGGAGTTGCCATCGTAATTCCTTCAGCTCCAGTAGTGTGTTGCAATCTCCAAAAAAACTGCTGGACCTGTTCTAACACTAGAAATTTAAAACGGGCGAAGCCGTTGCAGTTCGTGGCATGTCTGCTTAATGCAATGTAACTAACTATCATTATGCCTGATGGCTGCAAGGTGTTCCTTCACCCTGTCTGACAGCTTTTTAATCATTTTTCCAATGTAGAAGGAAAAACATTTGTCTCAGTAGGCTGCGTAGACTAGAAAAGTAGAGTGGCAGTCGTGTTGGGCTTTGAACTGCACAGTGATGTTGCAGTGTTGAAAAGTATAAGATGTGCCTGAGTGTATGAAAGGGCAGACTACATAATGCTTGTAAGGGCCCATACCTTTGGGGTTTGGTGGGTTACCAGGCTCATGGGGGTCTGTGCCATTCCTGAGTATGGAAGTCTCTTTCCTTTCAAAGTTTTGTTTGAGTTGTTTGATTAAGGGACGCACCACAGGCAACGATCAGGATGGACTCGCAGCAGATCAACACTACCTGCAGACACTTCATCTACAACCCAGAAAGGAAACTGATCACCTATAAAAACATGGAGTATGACATCTACTTTTTATGATCTTGCGTCTACCACAAGATCGTGCCGCAAGGACTCATATTTTACAGATTCCAAATTGGGATCAAGAAAGACACAGGCATTTTCACTAACCTGGTCAAGCTATACAATGAAGCAGGTCTTTCCTCACTCAACATGCTCATCACTTACAACAAGAAATGGCTGGAATTAATGAAGAAGGACATCCTCAAACTGCAGGAACAAATCCTAATGCAGCCTGACTTTGGAAACTGCAAACACCTTTTTGATAACATTACTCCCAAAATCACCAGGCCCGTAGCCACCCTCATCTTCAGGAAACAGAAAAGCTCAACCATGATCTACAACAATACTGGGACAACCACGCATACAGACTCCCTGATGAAAGACATACAGGAACAACCAATGGCTACACGAAGCAACCCCCAATGACCACCACCACATCCACAGGACCCCCTCCTCCTCTGCAGGTTACAGCTGCTTCCTTGCAACAAGCAGAGCTTATCACCAACCCCCCTCCTCCTGTACCTGTCCCCATGGCAGGAACCCCAGCCAACTGGGCTACTGAGCTCAAGAGAGATCAACCCCTGCAGCCTTTTTTATGGCAACAAGGACCAGGCAGTCCAGCCCTCAGCACGGGGGCAACTTATCAGAACAATGGGAGAGAGCGGGGAGGACCAAGAACCATGGGCAGAGGGAGAGAGTCAAGCTGCTGGATACACATCGGCAGACCCATGAACACCAGGAGCTCCACAAGGAGGTACGAGGGGAGTGGGAGTTACAACTCACCAGCACCCTTTTCAATTTAACTGACAGAAATCTCTCAGAGGCCCATGTTAGTTTATTAAACAAGAGCTTCTTCTTTTTACTGTCACAAAGAGCACAGATCACCAATGTTCTGCTGGATCTTTGGCTTTATCTCAGAAAACTGAATCTGAAAGTGCTTCTGAGTAACACAGCGGACACAGACTTAGAATCCTCCGATGACCCTGATACACTTGCAGCCCCCAGAAAAAAGAGTGTATTCACCTCAACCCTCAACAACATGCTTTCAGCCTTTCAAAAAGTGTGTGAGCAAGATCTAAGAGGGCTTCTTAATGAGCCCAACTCCCACAAATGGTACAACCTCTCACCAGCGGAACTGGACGCCATGCAAGACTTAAGCCAGGATTATGATCTGTGTATCATGAAAGCAGATAATTGAATGGGCCTTGTACTTATGGAGTGGGAAACCTATGTACAAAAACTTAACAATTTGCTGCTCAACCAGGACTTTTACAAGGTTGTGACCTTGAATGAAGTGAACAAAAGCTTCACTACTATCAATAAGCTGGTCAAAACCCTGGAATGCAAGCAGCATATCACCCCAGAGGAATTTGTTTTTCTGTTGGTGCATCATAACCCCAGCCTGGGAAGAGCATTCAGCATCCTCAAAGTACACAAGGACACCGCCGACCCCCCATTCAGGCTCATCATCTCTAACTATAAAACCAAGACAGAGACAATCTCGGAATACCTGGACTTCATTTTTAAACCTGCTAATTCAGGCAATGGATTTTTAAATCAAGGAGTCCTGGGACATTTTAAACATTTTGCATGAGAGTAACATTGATTTCTCAAAATGCATGTTAGTAACACTAGACGTAGTATCATTGTCCTCCAACATCCCCCACAGGGAAGGTATGGAAGCCTTAGAACTGTTTCTCAACAAGCATGCTAAATTCAATGTTTTTAAAACTGAAATGATAATAGCTTTAACCACAGTGGTTCTAAAAACATTTTTTTCTACTTCAATGGAGCAATCTACCTACAAACCAAGGAGGTTGTGATGGGGTCCAAAATGGCCCCCTCTTTTGCCAACCTTGTCCTCAGCACATGGGAGAAGGAGACTTTGACCCATATACATGGCTTCCACAAAGCTCACTTATATTGTTGTTTTATTGACAATATTTTTTTCGTGTGGGATGGTGACAACACTGAGCTGGACACCTTCCTCACGGCACTCACAAACAGCATCCCATACCTAGACTTTGTAGTCTCAGGATGAGGGACCCACATCTCCTTCCTTGATACTCAGTTAACCATTGACCCCAGCACTGACAGCCTTATCTCCAACGTGTACCGGAAAAACACTTACAGGAACAACTTCCTGGATTTCAAAAGTCAGCACCCCTTCTTTATGAAGAAGAATGTGCTCAAAGGGCAGTACATCTGCCTCTCCAGGATCATCTCTGATGATGATACCTTCCTCAAGGAAAGCCAATTCCTTTCAAAAATGTTCATCCACCGACATTACCCCAAACAGCTAGTAGCAGATATCTTTCAAGAAGTGGCCTCCCACAGATCAGACAGACACCCACCCATCCTTACTAATGGCTTCACCCCCCCGGGTAACCACCAGAACTACTGAACCCAAGAACAGAAACTGTAGTTTCCCCATCCCCGTCAGCTGAGATATGCAACCCATTAGGGATATCATTGGCAGAAACTGGAACATCATAAGAGCGGACCACAACACCCACCAGATAGTGGGTAACGGGCTTGTCTTCTCATACAAAAAGACCAGAGCACTCAAACAAACCTAAAGGAAAGAAGCCCCCATACTCAGGAATGGCGCAGACCCCCATGAGCCTGCTTACCCGCCAAACCCCAAAGGTATGGGCCCTTGCAAGCATTGTGTAGTCTGCCCTTTCATACACACAGGCACATCCTACACTTTTCAACACCGCAACATCACGTTGCAGTTCAAAGCCCAACACGACTGCCACTCAAGTTTTCTAGTCTACGCAGCCTACTGAGACAAATGTTTTTCCTTCTACATTGGAAAAATGATTAGAAAGCTCTCAGACAGGGTGAAGGAACACCTTGCAGCCATCAGGCATAATGACAGTTACAATGCATTAAGCAGACACACCACAAGCTGCAACGGCTTTGTCCGTTTTACATTTCTAGTGTTAGAACAGGTCCAGCAGTTTTTTTGGAGATTGCAACACACTACTTGAGCTGAAGGAATAAAGATGGCAACTCCTCCTTGAAGCAGATACCCCACCAGGGCTCAACGAGGATCTCAACATTAAATGTGCATTAAAATGGTACAATTAAAAAGTTACAGCACGCCCCCTAGGGGCAGGATGTTAGCAGATAAAAACCTTTGTTTCACAGCAGTGTCTCTCATTAGTCCGAATACTACTGCATTAGCGTAGTCTATCTACCAGTTATAGTGAAACATTTTTTATACCTGTTACACTATTTAAAGCTCGCACAGTACTGCAAAAACATCACATTTTGGTCTGATGAAGTTTGATTGTTATCAATAAAGCGAACGAAAGTGCTCAGCAAATAACAGTTCTGGCTCAGCATCTATTCATTGTTTTTTTGTTTTTGTTTTTAATAGTTCTGAAGTTTTCAGTAGTAACATTATTTATATGGCAAGATGTGTACTATGCACAGTGTTCTATATAGGAAAAACAAACCAAAAGTTTAATCAGCATATAAGCAGTCATATGTCTGAAATAAGGAGACAGGTTATTACTAGCTCTCTGTATAAACATATATTGAACACAAATGACCATCATGTATTTAAATTTTTAATCTTAGAAAATGTTTCTCTGACAAAGAGAGGTGGGGTCATTAAGAACTATTCTGAAAGAAAGGAAAATAAGTGGATACTGCACTTTAATGCATGCACCTCCCCAGGTCTCAGTGAAATATTTTCTCTTAAACCTGAATTAAATAATTTCCATAATTGTATCAAGTGAATACACTAAATATTTTATTAGTATTTTAATGTGTTTTGTTTTTGTTTTTATGTAACAAAAGTAAACGCCAAACCGCAGCAGGTATCCACGGCGCCAAAGTACTTTCCTTTCAAACCAATATTAAATGTACTCCAAGCAACTAAACAAACGAACAACTGAAATTATGATGAAAAAACACTTGACTTGTTGAAAGAATCACAGATGTGAAAATCAATACACTGTCCAGACTTTTAATTAGTTAGCGCTTTCACCGACAGGCTTCATCAGACATTTAAAACAAAGGACATACATACCATTTAAATAAAATACAAAGCTCATTGATTGGACAATAAATTAATGACATCACATTGACAATCGAATCCTAGAATTTAAATAAATCCCAGAAATTGATAAAATACCAGAATAAATACTATTTTCTTACTTCACATTGACAATCATAGTTGAACCCCAAAGTTTAAATAAATTTCAAGAATTAATAAATAAAATGCATAAAAACATAAAATAAATACTATTTTCTTTTCATAACTAATAACCTCCTACTCTTAAGGACTGGTTTAAGGGGAATTTTCTCATTGACTGTTTTTGTTTTTATGTTTATGTTTATATGAGTATGCATATTTGAAGCTTATAAAGAAATATGCCTTTAAAAGTTAATGATTTTAACTAGATGATTATTCAATTAATGTATTAATTAGTAAGTATAAAAACAGCTAGATGAAAAGTACAGATGCTATCACCTGCAGAAGCAGATAAATTCTGTGAAAGTACTCAGTACTTGTGTTATTCGTTGGAATAAAGAAAGTTCTTTTAGCTTGCTGCATTTGGTCATTATTTTTGGACATTTTACAGAGCAATGTGGGGCATTTTTCTTAAGTTTTTAAAATATTTATTAGCAATTTTTTAACCAAGCAAGTGAACTTGTCTGTTGACCCTTTTTAACCACCACCCAGGTACAATAAATAATTCACAGATGATAAAGTAATTGATAGCTGAACAGTATATTACAATGGAAATATTTTAGTAAAACAATTAGCAGCAGTAGTGTAGAAGCATTACAGATACTAAAAGAGCAGCAACATTATAAAAATACTTCTTATTCTAGCTAATCAGCATTTGTTATAAAACACTGTTAGAATATTTTTGCAGAGTAAAGGATTAATTGAATTCTTGCTGTTTAATTTGTTTTATGAAATCAAGTGCAGTTAGTTTCTATATGTAGGTGTTTTCTCAAAGCAGCTTTAAAGGATGTTACAGACTGATTGTCTTTTAGTTCAGTGGGAAGATTATTCCACGTGCCAACTCCATTTACTGACCTTACCTAGGGAAGATAAGGGAAGCTGTATATTTCACTGCGAAATATGTGAAAATGGCTAAAGCTCTATATGGAAGCCCTCTTGCCTGTCTATCAACAAATATTGTTTCAGAGCTCTTCTTACTACACAAAGTTACTCGGGAGGGTTGCCCCCTCTTCCCTGTCCTTTTTAACTAGCCATAGAGCCTCTCAACAGAACGTTAAATAAGGGACTTACATTATCTGGATGGAATAGTTTTTGATGTTATAACAAGGGCCCTTATGTTTGCTTATGACTGCCTTATTCCCAGTAGTAAACCAAAGTAAGATATTTCTACCATACCCACTACTAGAAGAATTCAATAGTGTGTCTGGGTTGCAGGTGAAGCATTTGAAAACTGAACTTTTTCCAGTTAATGCAGCCACTAAAGTGCTTTCAAATACAGAGCACCCCATTGCCCTATCAATGGACAACAAGAAACCTAAATATCCTGGGTTAAGAATATATAAATATATGTATGTATGTATATATATATATATATATATATATATATATGGTTCCCATTCAGAAGCTTGAAACACTATAAGCCTGAAAATCAAAATCCTGAAACCAAAAGCCTGAAAATTCAGAATCCTGAAAACTCAAAATCCTGAAAACTCAAAATCCTGAAAGCCCAAAATCCTGAAACTCAAAATCCTGAAAACACAAATAATGCTAATATGCCAATACAAAGACACTAATATCTACCAACTGACCTTGACCCTAACCCTAACCCTAAGGTATGTCACTATCGCACACTCACCTGACCAGCGCCCTAACCCTAACTCACTTAAACCGCCCCTAACCCTAATTTCTGTCACTATTGCATACATGCCTAACCTGCGCCTAACCTAACTCACTTAAATAACCCTAACATAAAACCAACCGCACACTTACCTGAACCCAACACATGACCTAACACCGCAGGGCTAACAATAGCAAAGCCACAATGACATCAGTATGTCTATTTTGTGTTTTCAGGATTTTGAGTTTCAGGATTTTGGGCTTTCAGGATTTTGAGTTTTCAGGATTTTGAGTTTTCAGGATTCTGAATTTTCAGGCTTTTGGTTTCAGGCTTTTGATTTTCAGGCTTATAGTGTTTCAGGCTTCTGAATGGGAACTATATATATATATATATATATATATATATATATATATATATATATATATATATATAAAACTTATAAATATATGTAAAAATGTCTGTCACCTCTCTGTTATTTTATCTCCTTAAGTACATTCTAACACCATCCACCCATCCTCGGCTTAGGAAAATTAGGAAGTGTATAAGAGTAGTTAAGACAGCAAGGGTCACTATTCCTTTTACAGAGGCTTCCATGGGCCTTTCAATTAACCCATTTATTTTCTATAGATCATATTGCTAACTCTTATGGGCTATCCTTGAGTGAAAGATCCTAAATTCAGTATCATCATGGGGCCTAAGTCGTTACCCCCAAGCCTTGTCAAAGCATCTGAAAAGTTGACATACTTTACATTATACTCTGAGCGCACTCTCCAAAGTGGTATGTTGGCCTAATGAATGGGGCGCATCTGTTCCTGTATGAGGTAACCCTCATTTTATTACAGAAGAGAAGCCTGTTGCCAATACTAAATGGAAAACTTTGTGTTTAGTTTGGTTGTACCTCCTAACCACTATAATGGCTGGCAAAAGTATGGTCCATAGCTTTGATAGTTTATGTGATTCATAGAATCTAGCACTGCTTATTGACAGTATTTACAATAAGGCATTTGATATACAGGTTACCACTCTTAGTACATGTAGACAGATCCCAATTTCCCCTGAACAAAGAACTGCTAAAAGATGATTATTTCCTATGGCAGGAACCATATTGGGAAGGTTCTTTCATCTATTGCACTCTTGAACCTTGGTCTAATAAAAGCTAATGGCTCATCCTGTGAATGTCTGGTGGGGGAAGGGGTAGGTGAATAGCCTGATCAGAAGTTTATTTATAGATAGGTGGCAACATAATTTGTGGATTTTATAAATTAAAGTGATTTGGAGTGAAATAGCTATTTTGGTTATAGTGAGGCAATTTGCTTGTTTTAGCAGGTCACAATAGTGCATATACCTGTCTGCCAGGAGAGCAAATTTGAAAATTTTGTTTTCAGTGATTTGTAGATTAGAATTACTCTGAGAAGAGTAAAGACAAAGCAATGGGAGATCATATTCCAGTTTTAGTATCAGTATGTTTTTAGCAGTAGCTAATCTAGTAGTGTTTGATAAGAGATGGGAAATACGTTAGCAGAGTTTCATTTGGGTGAGAACTTTGGAAGTACTCATTATGTTGAGAGAACTTGAATCTTGGATCTGGTATTTGGCCTAGATACTTTGGTGGTGGGGAATTTGGTATGGTATTTCCATTATTTTCCTAAGCAAAATGGTGGGACAGGAGGTAAGTTTCCTAGGGGTGGAAAACAGCAGCATAACATTAGTTTTAGAGGCACTCAGTAATAGTTTATTATTGTAGTGCCAAGAGGATAGTTTACAGCTTACAGCATGACTGTACTTTATGCTGAAGTGACTGCTGTTTTGAACTTGATTATATCATTAAAATATACTTTGCTTACATAACCAAAGTATGGTTTAGGGCTTCTGATGTGATATCATTAATAAAGATGGAGAAGACAAGATGTCCTAGCACAGACCCATATTAGAGAGAGGAATGCTTGCAAAAAACTTTGAACATTCTTTCATTTACATTGCTCTGCAATCAGTTGATTGAGTTGTTACCAAAATTAAGTTTGTATAGTTTTTGTTACAGGAGTTTATGGGTTACCATCTCAAAAGCCCTAGTCATGCCAATAAATATTCCTGTGGATATGAAGCCGTTACTTGTGTCATATGAAGTGCTAGTTACTGTGGTAAGAACAGTAATAAGGCTGAACGAGTTTCTGAAGTCACGTTCGTGGTCACAGGGCTGACTTTATTTATTTACATGTTGTATGAGTTGCCTATAAAGTAACTTTTCAAAGATTTTGGTAATAGGGCAAAGGTTGGATATGGGTTTAAAGTCCTTGAGGTTTGTAGATTTTGAATTTTGGACAATGAGATGATTACAAAATATTTGAATGCTTATGGAACTTGCCTTGTGGTGAGAGAGAAATTAAATACATCAAGGAGAGTTCGACTATACTATTAGCAGTTAGGTAAAAAAGACCTATAATTATCTTTGATTTTAGAGACTTGATTGACTTCATGAGCTCCTTTAGTAGACCTGATAGTGTTTTTTTAGGAGGGATTTTTTTTGTAATGTTTTTGATATTTTCCTTGAGAAGATGGGTTTGTTGTAGAGTTTATGTATGTGGACCACCAGGGCAGTTTATTTTTAAATTTCTTATGAAACTTTGTTCAGGTATGGACTGCTAGCTCTGTGTGTTTCTCTAAGTTTGTGTAGAATTGCTTAGTCAACCTTACCTCTGCATCATGGTCAGGGGTGTTGTAGTCAAAAGGGATGTTTTATATTTTATAGGTTCATAGGTTCATAGGTTCGTACTAGGCTATCTGCCCTAGGGCATTTATAAGCCTAGCCAGAGTGTATGTGGCTTACACCACCCCTTAGGATGAGAATACTACACCCTTTTAGGGTTTAGTTTACTATGCCTCTGTCTAGTAGTGACACAGAGATGACCCCCGGGGTAAACTTACGATCTCCCATCCACTCGTCAAGATTTCTCTTGAATAGAGTCAGTGAGGAGCTCTGCCTAACATGGACTGGGATTCTGTTCCAGAGTGTAGGGAGCCTCTGGGTTATGAATCTGTCCCTCCAGCACGTTCTATTTATTTCTGTGTTGAGGTTTAAGTCACTTGTTCTCGTGGCTCTGATGGATTTGGATTTTCTGAGGTGGAGCATTTCCATTAATTCAGGATTGGACATGGCCTTGTACGTCAGGCACAGATCACCTGTGAGTAGGCGGTATGCGACTGAATAGAGCTGGAGTTTTTCAGTCGGGCAGCATATGACATATGTTTAAGACCCTTTATCCTCTTGGTGAGGAACTTTTGGGGTCTTTCCAACTGCTGCAGGTGTCGGGTGAGATACATCCCAAATGGGGCATTGTACTCAATCATTGGCCTGATAAGAGAAGAGTACAGGGCACAATGACCTCTCTTGATCTAGATGTGAAACCCTTCATGATAAGGTGGGCAATATAGAAGGTCTTCCTAACCACTTTGGCAATGTGAGTGTCAAATGAGAGGTTACTGTCAACCTGGGTCCCTAGGTCCCTGATTACCTCTTCCGTACTTAATGGATTACCGCCTATGTGGTAATTTGTTGGTACCTTGTTTTTCCCAAAGGGTATGACTATACATTTCTTGGCGTTCAGCTTAAGGCCATGGCTCTGGCACCAATTATCCATTTCTATGAGGCCTCTCTGAAGGATGTTTGTGTCCGCTGGAGTATCAATTATGGCCCAGTTTGCAGTCATCTGTGAACTTTGTCAGCCACAATCCTCCTATGTTTGCCTGTACCTCGGAAAAATAAATGCCGAACAAGAGGGGTCCCAGGACTGAGCCCTGTGGGACACCGCTTGTGACTGGCTTAGAGTCTGACATAGCTCCAGCAACTCTGACCCTGTGGGTTCTGTCCTTGAGCCAGTTTGCAACCCATCCTGTGACATATGGGTTTACATTTAAGCTGGTGAGTTTGTCTATGATGCCCGAGTGGGGTATTGTGTCAAAGGCTTTTGCAAGGTCAAGGTAGGCTGTGTGAACTGCCTTGCCCTCATCAATGGCCTTAGTGACTGTTTCAAAAAGTCAACCAAGTTCAAAGGCAGGATCTGCCCTTGACAAAGCCAAATTGGGTAGGATCCAATGTCTGCAGGTCCCCAATGTCTTTGTTTATGAGTTCCATAATGATCCTCTCCATAGCTTTGCAGACCAGGCTCATCAAGCTTATGGGGCGGTAATTTCCAGGGTCCATAGAAGCACCGCCTTTGTGAAGTGGGACCACTGTTGCCGTACGCCACTCTTTGGGTACGTATCCTGTAGTAAGGCTAAGATTAAACAGCAGCCTTATGTGTGGGTTTAGTTCCTCTTGGAGTTCATGTAGCACACAGCCTGAGACACCATCCGGTCCCATTGATGCTGTGTTTTTAGCTTTAGAGGGTGGCTCTCACCTGGGCATCTGAGATGTTAGGGAGGCTACACTCTGCTGGGATAGTTATTTCTCCTTTTGGGGGGGAGGGGGAGGAGAAATTTGCACTGAACCTGTCTGCCAGAATGTTGGCAATGTCAGTGGGTTCAGTGTATTTTGTGTCATTTGGACTAACTCTGAGCATATCTGGGAGTTTCCACCCAGGTTTCTAACATAGCTAAAGAAGGCCTTGTGATTGTCTTTTGTGTCTTTTGCGATTTTTCTCTCAAAGTTGGCCTTGGATGATTTTATGAGTGATCGTAGTTTTTTGCTAGTACTGATCAGAGATGCCTTCCCTTTTAGGGATTTTGCTCTGTCATGTAGTAGCTTCCTCCTCCTGTTGTAAAGTTTGTTTATGGCTGGGGTCCACCAGACCGGGTGCCTGCCTTTGGGGGAATGAGTCTTGGTTTTATTTGGGATTGCATGATCCATGCATTCTTGAAGGTGCTCATAGAAGGCATTTGAAAAAGATTCAGCAGTGTGGGTTGTGGTTTCCACTGGCCCAGGGGCCTTGAAAGATACCACTTCAGTCTTAAGAAGTGTGAAGTTTGCTTTTGAGAAGTTCTTCACTGTGGTCTTTTTGTGCAGGGGTGGGGGCGGATGTGGATTTCCAGTGAGATTAATTTATGGTCTGATCTTACCAAAGAGGGATGTACTTCTGGTGTGGAGCATTTTGTCCCCATGTTTGTGATGATCAGGTCTAGTATATTGTCTCCTCTTGTGGGAATGGTGACTAGTTGTTCCATTGCATTTGAGTTTATGAATTCTAGGAACCTTTGGGCTAGGGTGTTGGGGCTTGAGTAATGTTCCCAGTCTATGTTTGGGTAGTTGAAGTCTCCCAAAATGATGGTATTTGGAGAGACATTCATACTCTCCAGTGTCTTCAGGAAGGCTGTGTGGGGTTCCTGAGTTTGAGAGGGTGGTCTGTAGCATGCTACAAACTGTAAGGCAGTTTTGCCTATGGTTAGTTGCACCTGGATAGTCTCAGATGCTTTGTGCATTGCCACTAACCTGGAGGTGTGGGTATCTTTGATGAAAATGGATACTCCCCCTCCTTCTGTGGTTCGGTCCAAGTTTTGGGGCCGGAAAGCATGATATGAGGTAAAACCTGATAGTGCTGGGGTGCTCTCAGGAGCCTTGAACCAGGTTTCAGTCACTGCACAGACATCAATGTTCTTCATACTGAGGAGGGCTTTGAGGGCGTGCAGCTTGAGGTTTAGACTTCTGGCATTGAGCAGCATTACCCTTAGTTTTTTTCCACTTGTGTTTTCTAGGGAGGTAGGTTTGTCATTTGAGCCTTGCCTAAAAAAGGCACTATGGGGGTGGCAAGAGCCTTGGCCAATATCCGGAAGCCCAGGGGTGACAGGTGCAAGCCATCCCTTGTGAAGCAGCGTGGCTTGTCAAGCATGTCATCCCAAGCAGACAGACACTGGATCCCCTTAGAATGACACCAGTAATTAAGCCAATTGTTAAAACTTATCCTAGAGTAAATTGAGATTGGCATGTTTATAGTGCTTAAATTCTATTAAAAAACAGACAAAAAGTTGTCTATCATGACAATTAGTCTTTAAATTGAGTAGGGTTTGCTATAGGGGTTGGAGATTTTTAAAAGAGAGCATCACATTTTCATGGTCAGACTTCATCAAATGAAGGTGATACCAGAAGGGCAGTGCAATCAGTAGCCATAAATGCTAGAATCAAGTCAAGAATAATGTGTCCTCCAGTAAGTTTAATCACAACTGCTCAAGGGTCTAGGAATGTTTGGGCATATTCTACACAGAGCATATAGATGTCCCAGATTATTGAGAGGTAGTTAAAATTACCTAGCATAATGGAGTTCCTGCTTATAGGGTGATTATTTGCAACACCACGAAATTTTACACGGCTACTAGTTAAAAAAAATAGTCACATCTAAAGTGATCTGTCATCTAATGAGTTCAGTTTGTGGGTCGCTAAAAAACTGCCTGGAGGTAATATTTTCCTTAAAAAATAGTGGACAATCCACCATAGTTGCCTTTAGACCCAAAATCAGAAAAAAGGCCAGCACCAAGGAAGGTTCAAAAGTAGTTTAATAAAACTGAAACTAGACCGGTTTCAGCAGCAAGGCTTTCATCAGTAGTATAGTCAGCAAAAAGCACTTAGTCATCATCTTATATAATGTTCTTAAGGCATCTATATGACATCACTTCCTGATAAGTCAAAAATGCAAACAAGGCAAAAGTAATTGAAAAATACAATCAAGGCAAAAGTAATTGAAAAATACATAGTTCAGTAAACAAAAAGTTTGCCTGAGTTGCATGCATATCTCCAGATTATAATGAAAAAATCCAAAGAGACACAGTATACTGGTATATCAATGATAATAAACAAACTTAATAAGAAACATACAATAAAGGGTAAATGCCCAAAAATAAACCCGAAACAAAAGTCAGGTTATAAGAATTCAGGTGTTGAATACCAGCCACAGTATCCTAAAATGAGCTGAAATGCAAAAACCTAAGCAATGCAACCTGATAAGAAATAAGTACATATACGTAATGCAAGTGATGGTTAATTACAAATTATAATTTATCATTTAATCCAGGAGGGAAAAGCCCCCCAAGTTTAATGATCCACCTTTTTTTCTTTGGTATTTAGGATATCATGCCAACCTGTTTTAAAAGATCGATTCCCTATGATATGATCAATGATGGTGAATGTAAATTTAGCTCTGAAGACATGAAAACCTCCAAAGTCAGCTATAGACAGAGTGCTCTCTTTATATTTATATCAAGTCTCAGTAACTATACAGACCTGGATACTTTCCAAGTGCTGGAGTGCCTCAAGATAAGGCAATTTATTGTTTAGATTTCTGGAACTGAGGGGAAAAACCTTAACCTGATCCAGTTTTGGGACTCATATGTTAGTTATGTCGGAATATCCGTCAACTGGGTTATGCCTATAAAGAAAGTACAGAGGACAGCAAAGGCTTTACCCAGTATGAGAAAGCCTTGGAATGAGAGGTGCAGGCCTTATTTAATTAAATAAGCTTGACTGTTGAGCATCTCATCCCATACTGACTCATACTGGATACTGCTAGAATGACACCAGCTGTTTAACCAGTCACTAAAACAAATTATCCTTTCTTTGTATCCAGGTATCATTCAAGGTGAAGAAAGGATGCTATTCAGTACTAGTGTCTTATATGCATTTGTAACATGCATGGTAAATTCAGGCAAGTCTTTCTGCAAATTCTTCAGGGTTTTGCAACTCATTCACCTTCCCATGGACCAACACCATCATGTTGTACTCACATTTAACAGGAGAGAAGGTCCATAGGGCCCTTATAATGTCAGAAATCCTGGTGCTTGGAAGACAACTCACTGTAACCCTTTCCTTGTCCTTTCTTGTGAATGAAGTGTCCGCGTACCAGACAATAGAGTCACCTGCCACTAAAACATTGCTGTTGTCCTGGTTCAATGTGTGAAAATGTTGTGTATTACTGCTCAGGATGAGGTAGGCACACATCATCAGGCGAATGAGTGGCCTAATTATTGATGACGTAATATTTTTTATTTCTAACAGGCTTTAGGAATGTTTATCATTATCATAGTATTATTATTATTTCCGCAGTGGTGCAGCTGTAGCGTTGTTGCCTCACAGCAAGAGGTTCTCCCCTTCTATTCTCAGCTTGGGTTGGGAGTGCCTTCTGTGTGAAGTCTGCATGTCTTCCCCATGGTTGAGTGGGCTTCAAAAGACATGCGTTGAATGGGCGTGCCTTCGTTGAAGGTTGGGCATTGGGCTGGCAACTCAACACCATAAAAAACAACTGCCAATCATTAGCAGACAGGAGTTCCGCTGTGGCGACGCCCAACCGGGAAAAGCCGAAAAACAAACATTAAAGCCACAACATGTGGCATTTTGGCATTATTTCTGAAGGACTGTAGTGAAGGTGAGTAAAGCTCACAAATATTTATACCTCCACTGATGGAATTATTATTGTTAAGAATAAATTCATTATCTATAAGCATAAGGTAGTTAGTACACTGCCATAGCAGGTTTCAACTTTGTTACGTAAGAAGTTAACTTGTGAGTGTTTTGCCATCTCACACTGAGCTAATCAGAGGAAGGGCACTGAGCCAACTGATCTGTGATATATAACATTAAGTATCCTGTTTTTTGGTTATTTTTACAAGTTATTTATAGCACTTTTATTGTCTGCATATACTTTTCTAGCTAGTTTCACTGTGTGTGAGGTATTAACTAGAAATTTTCTACAATTGTTAAGCATCTGGTTGGGTTTGTTTGTTCTGACTTCCTGCTAAAGACTGTATCATATAACTTGTTTGCAGTTAAAAGCATTCTCTAGAGTCTCCTTGCTCCTTTATCTGTTTAAACATTTCTGCAGTTTTTTTCTACCTAAGTAGTGTGGGTAGTGTAGCACTGTCCATATTCAAGGCTTGTGTTTTGGGCCTAGTTGTTTGATAGTAGAGGCTGTGTGTCTGAGCACATGTTCCAGGCCATCATAGTTTAGCCAAAGCCAGTACAGCATTTCAGTGAGAGTAAATTGTTTATGGTCATTGGCTGATTGGGGTTACTTGGACTAAAGCTTGGAGTAAGAACCTCATTGGTTCTTTAAAGCTTTTTTTTAAAGTTGTTTCAGGTTTCAATTTTGTTACTCAAGAAGTTGACTTGTGAGTGTTTCTGCCATTTCACACTGAGCTAATCGGAGGAAGGGTACTGAGCCAACTGATCTGTGATATATAAAATTAAGTATCCTGTTTTTTTTGCTTATTTTTACGAGTTATTTATAGCACTGTTATTGTCTGCATATACTTTTCTAGTTAGTTTCACTGTGTGTGAGGTATTAACTAGAAATTTTCTATAATTGTTAAATATCTGGTTGGGTTTGTTTTTCCTGATTTCCTAATAAAGAGTGTATCATATAACTTGTTTGAAGTTAAAAGCATTCTCTAGAGTCTTCTTGCTCCTTTATCTGTTTAAACATTTCTGCAGTTTTTTTCTACCTAAGTAGTGTGGGTAGTGTAGCACTGTCCATATTCAAGGCTTGTGTTTTGGGCCTAGTTGTTTGATAGTAGAGGCTGTGTGTCTGAGCACATGTTCCAGGCCATCATAGTTTAGCCAAAGCCAGTACAGCATTTCAGTGAGAGTAAATTGTTTATGGTCATTGGCTGATTGGGGTTACTTGGACTAAAGCTTGGAGTAAGAACCTCATTGGTTCTTTAAAGCTTTTTTTTAAAGTTGTTTCAGGTTTCAATTTTGTTACTCAAGAAGTTGACTTGTGAGTGTTTCTGACATTTCACACTGAGCTAATCGGAGGAACGGTACTGAGCCAACTGATCTGTGATATATAACATTAAGTATCCTGTTTTTTTCCGCTTATTTTTATGAGTTATTTATAGCACTGTTATTGTCTGCATATACTTTTCTAGCTAGTTTCACTGTGTGTGAGGTATTAACTAAAAAATTTCTACAATTGTTAAGCATCTGGTTGGGTTTGTTTTTTCTCATTTCCTGATAAAGAGTGTATCATATAACTTGTTTGCAGTTGAAAGCATTCTCTAGACTCTCCTTGCTCATTTATCTGTTTAAACATTTCTGCAGTTGTTTTCTACCCAAGTAATGTGGATAGTGTAGCATTGTCCATATTCAGGCTTGTGTTTTGGGCCTAGTTGTTTGATGGTAGAGGCTGTGTACCTGAGCACGTGTTGCAGGCCATTGTAGTTTAGCCAAAGCCAGTACAGCATTTCTATGAGAGTAAATTGTTGATGGTCATTGGCTGACTGGGGTTACTTGGACTTAGGCTTGGAGTAAGAACCTCATTGGTTCTTTAAAGCTTTTTTTAAAGTTGTTTCAGGTTTCAACTTTGTTACTCAAGAAGTTGACTTGTGAGTGTTTCTGCCATTTCACACTGAGCTAATCGGAGGAAGGGTACTGAGCCAACTGATCTGTGATATATAACATTAAGTATCCTTTTTTTTTCACTTATTTTTACGAGTTATTTATAGCACTGTTATTGTCTGCATATACTTTTCTAGCTAGTTTCACTGTGTGTGAGGTATTAACTAGAAATTTTCTACAATTATTAAGCATCTGGTTGTGTTTGTTTGTTCTGATTTCCTGCTAAGGAGTGTATCATATAACTTGTTTTCAGTTAAAAGCATTTTCTAGAGTCTCCTTGCTCATTTATCTGTTTAAACATTTCTGCAGTTTTTTTCTACCTGAGTAGTGTGGGTAGTGTAGCATTGTCCATATTCAGGCTTGTGTTTTGGGCCTAGTTGTTTGTTAATAGAGGCTGTGTGTCTGAGCACATGTTCCAGGCCATCGTAGTTTAGCCAAAGCCCATATAGCATTTCAGTGAGAGTGAATTGTTTATGGTCATTGGCTGATTGGGGTTACCTGGACTACAGTTGGAGTAAGCACCTCATTGGTTCCTTCAAGCTTTTTTTTAAAGTTGTTTCAGGTTTCAACTTTGTTACTTAAGAAATTAACTTGTGAGTGTTTCTGCCATTTCACACTGAGCAAATCGGAGGAAGGGCACTGAGCCAACTGATCTGTGATATAGAACATTAAGTATCCTGTTTTTTTGCTTAATTTTATGAGTTATTTATAGCACTTTTATTGTCTGCGTATACTTTTCTAGCTAGTTTTACTGTGTGTGAAGTATTAACTAGAACTTTTCTACAATTGTTAAGCATCTTGTTGGGTTTCTTTTTTCTGATTTTTGTTTCCCACCTTCCTTCCTTATTGGTATCCGTTTTTTATACTTGGTGGCTTTGCAGTTGAAGTACAGGCTAACACAGTAGGTCTTTGGCTAACAAAGTTCACAGATGACTGCAAACTAGGAGCCATAATCAAAACTCCTAATGATGTGGACATCCTACAAAAGGGCCTCACTGAGACAGATGCCTGGTGTCAAAGCCATGGCCTCAAGCTCAATGCCAAAAAGTGCATTGTCATCCCTTTTGGCAAAAACTCTGTACCCATGAACTACCACATAGGCGGTAGTCTACTTAACAGTGAAAGTGTGATAAGAGACCTTGGGACACAAGTGGATAGTAGTCTCTCTCCTTTGATAATCACATCACCACAGTAGTCAGGAAATCCTTCTACATGGCACACCTCATCACAAAAGGTTTCTCATCTAAGAAAAAAGAGGTCATTGTTCCCTTCTACTCATTACTTATTAGACCCATTAAAGAGTACAATGCTTCTTTTGGTATGTACCTCACAAGACAGCTACAACAACTGGAAAGGCCACAGAAATACCTCACAAAGAAGATTACCAGCCTCAAACAGATGCCCTATGCAGACAGTCTCAAAAAACTCCAGCTTTACCCTGTCGCATATTGCCTACTCAGAGGTGATCTCTGCCTAACATACAAAGCTATGTCAAACCCAGAGCTGTTGGACATGCTCCACTTAAAGAAATCCCAATCCCTCTGAGCTACACACTCTAGGGACCTAAACCTTATCACCACAATAAACAGAACATGCTGGAGGGATAGATTCCTGTCCCAGAGACTTCCCATACTCTGGAACAAACTACCTTTCTATATCAAATAAAGCTCCTCATTAGCATTCTTCAAGAAAAATCTTGATGATTGGATAGGAGATAGGAAAATCACTCCAGGGATCACGTTTGTGTCTCTGCTTGACAGGGGAACAGGAAAATTATTTTCTTGGGTGGCAAAAGCCAGGGTACTGTTTGGCTAGACTTATATAAGATCCTAGGGCCAATAGCCTAGTACCTACCTATGAACCTAATGCTAAAAGGCTGGCAACAGGTGAAACTAGCAGACTAACCTTCCATCTTGTCCAATGCTTTGGTGTTTAGATGAGAAAAGTGAATGCAGCAGAGGGTTTATGCAATTATAGTAGAAAGAAACAAGTGGAATGTTCCACAATGATGACCCAAGATGATGCAGATTTTAAAAATAAGATGGAAAAAATGGGGTTAGTACTCTAAGTTCTGCACTGTACACTAAGTGTGCAGGAATATATGAAAGAAAAGGTCATTCAAGCTTTAGCAGTCCAAGGGAAGGTACATCTGTTTGTGATCTTCTAATGCTTACTAGTATAAACAGATGGGATGAGGAAAAAAATGCAAACCTTCTCTAACTACATGCATTAGAAAAGTCAAACCAAAAGACAATACAGCCCAGTCGGTTCCTGAACTAAGGACCTTTGGTTTACAAATCTGACAACCTTAACTGCTTCATTAAATAGCTGCATATTTCTCTTAAATATTTCTTTCACCTTCACATTTTTTTGCACTTGTGAATACTACAGTAGTCACTGCTCATATCCTTGTATCCTGTAGTCATATGCCATATTATCTCTCTCTGTCGTACATCAAGGTAAGTTAGTAAGCTATCCTGTTTTCTCAAACCCCTTCATCTGTCCTGATCAATACGGAATTTCAGTCAGTTTTTGCCCATTCTGTAGCTAGCCTGATAGCACTAGCTATGCCTCATTCTTAACAATAACGTTTTATTGCTAGCTCACAATGACTCCAGATGTGAGAGGTGTAATTAGTTATTGAACTTGGAGGCAACCTTCTCAGCTCAGCACATGTTCATTAAACACAACACAAATACTCACTCAGCAGAGAGTCCTTCCACTAAAATAGCTTACACTGACATATTGAAAGAGAATACTGTCTAAACATCCCAGGATATAGTCTAAGAAGTCTCAGCTATTAGTTCACAGCAACAAACTCACCTTCACCATGCAAACGCACAGCCAGTGCACATACCTTTAAGAGTCACAAGGGTTTAGATTTCAGACCCTTAACACCCACTGAGAATACATCTACCCACATTAATGTTTTAGTAATAGATGACTCTAAATTTAGGTATATGGACATCATCCTCACTAGGCTGGATAATAATAGTGTGGCATCCGACTTTTTGGATCCAGAATCCAGGCTGTGACAAATGTTCTTAGATCTCTCCCTCCAACCAGGCACATATGATTATAAACTGATAGTTGCCCATGTGAGGGGAAATGTCTTTAAAAACTTTACTCAAAGGGACATGCAGACAGAGGATTCTGCTTGCTATGCATGTGACTGATAAAAGAAACTGGTCATGAGTGATATTTTTGCCATCACCCAGAATGATGCCCAAATTAAAAGACAAGATTGTTGGCGTTAATAATTTGTTATGTAGCTAGTGTCATTCTGGAAGGATTCAATATGATAACTCACTAGGTTGAGATGGCTGGCAAGTCTTCCTGCTTTGCTTGGGATGGTCTTTGCTTCCTTTATCAAGGTTGCCATATTCTGGTTAAACCCTTCACTACTTCCATAGTGCCTTTTTAAATAGAGTATGTCTTCTGGGTATTCCAGCCTAGTAGAGTTTAATTTGGAATACATTAATATGGCTCTACTCAAAGCCAGGAGTCTTAACAAAAAATACCCATAAGGCTCTCCTGCAACTTAACTACCTTCATATATTTGTAATTGCACTGATATGATTTGACAATGAAAGCACTCCCTTTATTCCTGAGTTTAGTAACTATTACCTCCTCAGACCTACTAGCAGTTGAGGTAGATTGTTAGAATTTGTCAAGGATAGCATCACTTCACATTGGATTCCTCAGGATGTTAAATTTTAACTCTTAGATGTCTAAATTACCCTAAACAAGATTAATTACCACTTCCTAGCTAACTATATAACATCTCCTATATCTCCTTCTAGGCATGATGTCCAGTTTTACTGTTTAGCTGAAATTCCCATTAAAACCAACACTTTTCTACTGAGGACCTTCAATTATCTGTCCATAAACTGGCTGACTTACATTTCCAGTGATCAACATGCCTAATGATTCCTTGACATTATAAAACTAACTCAATTTTTTAAATATTTAGCCATCCTACCAGGAACCCCGTTACTGTTGAGCTTATCCTCATAAATATGGTGTCTTCTCACATATCATATGTATCATCCTCCCTTGTTAAATCGATCCATAAATTTCTGTCCTTTCCTTTAAAACTGGTGATACTTCTCCTGCAAATGCCTCTGTGTTTAGGAACATCTCAAAAGTAAACCTTCTTCATTTATATGACCGAGTTAAATTTTGCTATAATTGTCATCTAATTGATCACATTGCTAAAGCTGCTGCTTACACATTTTACTTCTTCTCCCACTTGAATAGTTGCATTGATAAGGAAGTCTATATCTGCATCAAACATAACAGAAATTTAAAAAAAAAACAAGTATGATGGAATACCCAGACAGATAAGTTATATAACAAGATAAAGAAATTACTTATTTCTAATACAGGTCTCATTCTACCTACCTTAACAGTACACTGACTCAGACTAGTAAACAGCCTAATTGAACCATGTGGTAGCTCAAAGCTGAGTATGATGTTAAAATAACCAATATTTATTTATTTATTTATTTATGTATTTCAGTTTGATGACCGGGGAAGTCCACTGGGCCAAGAAGAGCCCGTTTTCAGTTGAGGCCCGGGGGTGGTGGGGCATTAACAATGTAAATGAATAACAAAACATGCATAACAGAGAGAATATATATGCTGAGAGAAACAATTTAACAAATTTTAAGAAATAACATAATATACACAGTAGCTGTAGTGTCAGAAGACATAACTTCTATTAATCTTTGTATATTAACTTAAAGAAAAGAAAAAAGTTAAACAAAATGTATCAAGTCTGAATTCTGAAGAGAATAACATTATACACAGAGTAGCTGTAGTAACAGTGGCCATACATTATATTAATCTTTGCACAGTAATTTTCAAACATCATCAGTTATGAAAAATGTAAAACACAGATATAATGAAAATGAGAGAAGAAAATGTAGTCCAGCAGAATAGGCAGAATGGAGTTGATGTATGTGTTGAATGTGGTGTCAAAAAGCAGAGAGACAGACATGGCTGGGAAAATAAAGATGAGTGAGGAGGGACTCATGTATGGGAAGAGCAAAGGTAAATCCATTCAGATGAAAAGTAGGAGTGTAGGAGAGATTTGAAGATGGTGCAGTTAGGGGTGTTTCGTAGGGAGGAGGGGAGTGAGTTCCATAACTTGGCTAGGGAGTATGATAGGAGAAGATAGCCAGGGGGCTGGGAGGGTTTGAGGATTTGTAGGAGGTTTTTATTTTCAGATCGGAGTGAACGGTTAGGAATATAGGGTGTTAAGGTGCTGGAGAGAGCAGGACAGATGGATGGTTTATAAATGAGTTTATGGGCTGTGGAGAGTTTAAGCATGTTTAAGTAGTTAGGTAGTTCTAGACATTCAAATGACTGGAGGGAGACACAGTGATGGGAAGAACTTTTGGAGTTGGTGATGAATTTGCTGATTTTGTTGTAACAGGATTCTAATTTGGATTGTTGGCCAAGTTGGAGATTGGTGAGCAATGGGGCACCATATATGAGAAAGGCAAGAAGATAGGTGGAAGCTAAGGTCTTTCTAATAGAGGGAGTGAGATAGCAAATGTGCCTGTACAGGAGACCTAGTTTTTGGTGGGTTTTTTTGATGGCTGAATATGGATGTCGAATTTTAGATGCTCATCAATAGTAACACCAAGCAACTTAGTGTGAGATACTGCTTCAATTGGGGTACTACCTGAAAATGCGTTGAGGATTCACAAGTATGTAAAAAATGAGCAGCAATACCCAAAACGCTAGCTGCTAGGTCTCACAGAGCAAATCCAGCAAATAACCAACAAACTGCAAAATATGAAACCAGGTAGATTTAATAGTTAAGCGCTTTCACTTGCGGATGCAAGCTTCATCAGAACCACAAACCATATAATGGAACTCCTTTAAATATCCAATTTGGCGCCAAAGGCAGCCATTATGCAGGAAGTACTAGATTTAAAGACAAGTACACATATATCTGTTAAAAACAAACATTTTTTAAAAAATATTTTAAAAAATACATATAAATAAAATTACATATAAATAAAATTATATTGACCCTTCAATTGTTCAAACAACATTTAATTATCTAATAATAATGCAGACTTTATCGAAATGCTGTCATTTATTCCTGGTGGGGTTGTGGCATCCAAAAATAGTTGCCACCAAAGCTCTCTAAAAGCCAGATAGTTTTTTACATCACCCCCTCTTGGATTTCTTCTTACTATCTCCAAAATGGCAAATTTAAAGGTGTGCAGTGCTCCTAATTCTTGAATGTGCCTACTTAGAGCGTTTTTCGTATCCAATTTCCGAATACTATATAGATGTGAATAAATCCTTTGTCGCAATTGCCGTTCTGTTTTACCTACATAGTAGGAATTACACCTTTGGCAAATTGCGACATAAACAAGCATAGTCGACCTACAATTACCTTTACTAAAATATACCTTAGTTCGACCTACATTATTTAGAACAGTACTACTGTTATCATAAATGTATACACATTGGTTGCAGGTGCCACATCTAGAAGAATGTGTGGCTAAATTCTTACTAGATAATTTCGCACTTTCCAAGATGGATTTTAGGTTCCTCCCCATTTTGTAAACAAATCTGGGTTCGGGACCAATAATATCCACAATAGTCTGATTAGTAGTCAAAATGTACCAATTTTTGTATAAGATGTTTTTAACAACATGACTAAATGGACCAAATTCTATTACACATGCTCTATGTAGTCTATCATGTCCTTCAGTAACCTTGGGATTAACCCCTATAGGTACTGAAACATTGTCTGAAAAAGTAGAATTGATGTTATTGGCCCCTAATAATGGGGTATATTTCTTACCCCATTCACTCATAACATACTCAGCAGTATTTTCCAGAATTTTAATATTATAACCTCTATCCATAAATAGAGCCTTAATATAGTCAATTTCTTTTACCATATCAGAATATTCAGAAGTCATCCTAATGGCTCTGATACATTGCCCTTTAAAGATGTTCTTCTTCATATTAGAAGGATGACAGCTGTTATAGTCTAAATATGAATTGGTAAATGTAGGTTTTCTATAAACCGTAGATTTAAAACTACCATTTTCAAGTGAAATAAAAGTGTCAAGGTAAGCCACTCCAACATTACTATGTGTGGAAGTGAATTTCAAAAAACTACTACTATTATTCAAGAATTTCATGAAGGATTCAAACAATTCAATATTTCCTTTCCATAGGATGTAAATGTCATCAAGATAACGAGAATAATAGGCAATATAATTATAGTATGCACTATTAAATACGCATTTCTCCTCCCAATCAAGCATAACCAGGTTGGCAAACATGGGGGCACAAGCTGCCCCCATGGCTACCCCTCTGGTTTGCTTGAATATCTCCCCCTCATAGTACACATAATTGTTTTCTAAAACAATGCTCATTAGTTCCACTAGTAGTGAAATCCTGTCCCAACTCAACTCCGTATGTTTTCTCAAGCAACTAGAAAAGGCCTCAAGGCCTTCTTCTAAAGGTATGCAACTAAACAGGTCTATTACATCAATGGAACAGAATATTATATTCTCCTGCTGGGTGTTCACAGGAAAATTTCGAAGAAATTCCCAGGAGTCTTTAACCAAGTGACCTAACTTATTGTAAATAAATTTCAAAGAATGGTCAATTACTATACCTATATTAAAAGTTTTTGATTTGCTGCCCGATATTATAGGGCGAAATGGAGGATTTAAATGGTCCTTATGGACCTTCGGAATGCCCACTATGGTGGCAAGAACGGGATGTTCCACCACCATAAAGTCATATAGGTCCTTAGTAATTCTTTGTTGTAGCAAATATTCCTCTAAATACATCTCTATTCTCCTGTAGGCAATGTTCAACTCGTTAGTAGAAGAAACAGAATAGTTGCCTGAATCGTGGAGAATGTTGTGAATGAGGGCACTATAGGCGGTGGATTTGAAAAGAACAATGCCACCCCCTTTGTCGGGCTTCATAACCCTGACAGTTGGATCGTGTAATAATTCACTTAATATTCTATTTTCGTCATATGACAAATTATCCCTGTAATCTGTATGTTTCTTTTTCCTGTGTTCAGATTTGTTAAGTGAATAAATCTCCTTCATAACCCTCTTCTCAAAGATGGAGACAACAGGGTTATTAATGGGGATAGAAGTACTCTTTTTCTTCAAAGTTCTACTAGTGAAAGTCGCTGGTATAGCACTATTATCAAACATTAAAGCTAAATTGAGTTTTCTTATGTACTTCTTTAAGTCTAGTAAGGTGTCAACAATACGAAAACTGGGGGTGGGTATAAATTTTAACCCTTTTGACAGGAGGCTGAAATGAGCTATTTCCAAGTGTACATTACTATAATTAAAGATTTTGAAATTCTTGTATTCACTAACCACATCATCCACTATAGTAATGTCTTCCTGACTAATATTGTTAGAACTAGAAATCAACTGTACAGAAACATCTGTTATATGCCCTATCTCTTTCTCCAATTTCTTCTCTTCCTCCAGTTGCCTGTATTCTTGTTCCTTGGGGGTGAATAAAAATCCTGTTCATTATTATCAACATAAAAAGATTCCATATGTCTGCTTTGGACTCCTGCTTGTGTTTCTAACTTGTCATTGCCCCACCTATAACACAAATGTCTGCTGTATTGTTCCTTATCTCTCACTATCTTTTTACATTTCCGGTCAAACGCTTTCTTAGCTCTTTCCTCCGCTAGGGTGAATTGTTTGTAATAAAGCTTTTCCCACTGAACAAAAGTCAGATCATGTGTAATAATATTATCTAAATTCTCAACTTCTGTAATTAATTTACACAGTTTCATGTCATTATGCTTAATTAAAAGCTTCATAAATTCAACCCCAAAAGAGTCAAACAACGTATTAAATTCTGTTTCGACATCAACATTAATCTCTATACCCAGTGGGAATTTAAAAAATCTTAATCCCATTGGGACAATGTTAATAGCCATACAATGATTCAAATACGCGTTGTCAAGCTTAATAGTGTTAATATTGTTCAATTTTTTACCCAAAAGTTAAATAAGGTCTCTTAAAGTTCCTTTAATAGCTTGGCGATTGTTTTGTGTCTTGCCAGCTGTCATACTATCAAACTTACAGTCAACACTTATAAAATCTTGTAAAGTCTTTTGTTTAACAGTATTTCCTTGAACAGTATTACCAGTAAATTGATGGTTACGAGAAAAGGAATTGTTAACCATATTCGAAACAGTACCTTTAAGTTTATTCTTCTCATTGGAGACATGTGCGTAAGTGCGTATAGGCTGGGATGTTTTAGGTCATGTTCCAGTACGAACGGCTTCATCAGCAAAGTTACCAAAAGAGAAGTCAAAGGTAAAATCAGGACCGTCAGTCCTGATGTTGTCAGAAGGGTCAATTGTTCCAGGTAAATCAATAACACAACTAGCAACTGACAATAACAACTGACTGGAGGGAGACACAGTGATGGGAAGAACTTTTGGAGTTGGTGATGAATTTGCTGATTTTGTTGTAACAGGATTCTAATTTGGATTGTTGGCCAAGTTGGAGATTGGTGAGCAATGGGGCACCATATATGAGAAAGGCAAGAAGATAGGTGGAAGCTAAGGTCTTTCTAATAGAGGGAGTGAGATAGCAAATGTGCCTGTACAGGAGACCTAGTTTTTGGTGGGTTTTTTTGATGGCTGAATATGGATGTCGAATTTTAGATGCTCATCAATAGTAACACCAAGCAACTTAGTGTGAGATACTGCTTCAATTGGGGTACTGTTATGGCTTAATATAGTAAAGGAGGTTTTGTTAAAGGCGGAAATTCTTGAGGAAGTAAAAATCATTAGTTTTGTTTTTTGTGTATTTAGGGCCAAGTGGTTGTTGTATATCCAGGTTTCTGTTAGTGAAAAAGCAGACTGGGTTTTGAGTAGAAGGTCTGAGGGGGAGTCATCAGTGCAGATGATTGTAGTATCATCTGCATACTGGATGAGGGAGGTGTTGGGGATGGTGTGGTGAAAGTTATTGATGAATATGTTGAAAAGTAGGGGGCCAAGTACAGAACCTTGTGGAATGCCAGTGGGGGAGTGTAAGAAGGAGGAGGCCGAAGATTTCCATTTTACAGCTTGCTGTCTTTCAGAGAGGTAGCTAGAGAACCACAAGATGGTAGGGGGAGATAGATTGAGAGAGGAGCATTGAGAAAGGAGTATGGGGTGAGAGACAGTGTCAAAAGCTTTGGATAGGTTAAGGAATAGAGTAGAAACAATTTTGCCAGAGTTGTGGGCATGGTTGATACACTCTAGGAAGGACAGAAGGGCAGTGATGGTACTATGGCCAGAATGAAAACCATGTTGGGTGGGGGTAAGGAGGTTATAGTGTGTAAGATATGACGTCAGTTGTGAAGGAATTGACTTTTCTAAGATTTTTGAGAGTGGGGAAAGGATGGCAATGGGTCTGAAATTAGTGGTGACAAAGTTTTTACCTCACTTGTAGAATAGGATAATGAATGCAGGTTTCCAGATTGAAGGATCATAGGATTCTTGAATGGATTTATTTATTAAAATTGAGATTGCCAGGGCTATGCTGTCAGCAGATAGTCTGAGGAAGTGAGGAGGCAAATTGTCAGGAGCAGTGCAGCATAGTTTTAGTTTAAGGAGGAGTTTTTTTAATTGTGCTTGTAGGGACAGGATTGAGCCTGAAGGTGGGGGATAGCTGTGAGTTGTCAGTGGGGTGGGGGGAGGGATGAGGGGATGAACTTGGAAGTGGGTGTGGGAAGGTGGAGGTTAGTTTGGTTATACACTCCACAAAGAAGGTGTTAAATGATGTAGCTGTTTCAAAGTCAGTGAGGCCAGGATTAGGGTAAGGGTTATCCTTGCTACTGGGATGAAGGAGAGAGGAGATTGATTTCCAGAACTTTTTGGGGTTGGTGGAGTGGTCGGATTGGAGCTTGGTGTAGTAAGATTTGTGGTCTCTAGTTACTATTTTTTTTTTACTGTATTGCAAGGTTGTTTGAATTCAAGTAGGGAAGAGGGTAGTTTATTGTTGTGGTATAATTTCCACATACTTTCCCTTTGGTGCAGGGTTTGTTTTGTTTCTTTTGAAAGCCTGGGTCGGATTTTGGATTTGACCCATTTTGGTTCTAAGGGGAGCATGACTGTTGAATAGATTTAGACATGTGTTGTTGAAATAGTTTATTGCATTGTTGAGTGGCAGGGAATTTAAGGGGTCCAATTGATTAGCTTCAGACAGTCACGTAGCACATCCTTTTATAATTTCATCTGACACTTGCTTTATTAACCAGTCAGAGTAACCCCTTGAACTAAATAAGTCAGAAATAAATTCTATTTCTGCTAAAAAGTCACTCAACTCTGATATCATTCTGGCCGCTCTAACCATTTGGCCCTTTACAATACTCCTTTTTTGTTTTCAAGGATGGTCACTTGTGTAAGGGAGATAAGAATTATAAAAGGACGTGCTACTAAATACCTCCCTATTTTGGGGAAAACATTGGAAATTACAACAGATGATGTAACGGTTAGTGAACAAGCTTTTAAAAGGGCTTTAGTTCTTCAACATAGTAATATAACCAGGGAAGAGAAGGTCCTAGTCCAGAGGAACTGGAATATGTTAAGATACAACAAGGATATAGTACACAAAGTGGGTGGTGAACCTAATTTTGTTTTTAAAACAGGAACAAATTTGAAAAAAGTTTTTGAAAGTAACAACTATAGGAACACATTTCCCCCAGACAAAGGAACAAGCAGGTGTGGTAGGTGTGGGTATTGTAAATATATCTTGGATGAAGTACCCATCACCTTAAAAAATTATGGTACCAGTAAGATTTATTTTAAGAAGGGTAATTGTTATACTAAAGGTATTGTATATTTAGCTTTGTGTAGAGACTGTCCAAGTTTTTATGTAGGGAAATCGGAGAGAGCATTGAACAAAGGTATCTATGAGCATTTGTATAATATTAGAAAAGGAAATACAAATAATGCACTGAGTAAGCATTTACAAATTGAGCCTAAACACACACGCTTTCATTTTGGAATCTTTGAACAAGTGCCAATAGATCCTAAGGGGGGAGATTGTGAAAACTGGCTTTGTTGTAGGGAGACCTACTGGCAAATAAGATTGAATGCCACCCACCCCCCAGGATTAAATTATTATATTTCTATTAAGCCCTATCTAATAAAAAAGCAGAAGATTTACAATAATAAAAATTAAAAATTGAAAGATATAATAATATTATAAGTAGTCTGTATTTCATATGTACCACAGCTGGTTTTCTGAATAATTTAAATGTATATTAAGTTATAGTATTTACAGGTTTTGTGTTTACACTTATTATTCATTATTTTTTCAAAGTATTGTTTAGATATTACTTAGTTTTTGAGTTTTATTTATTTTTATTTTTTGTAATATTGCAGGATTGTATTCTGTGTTTTTTTAAAACTTTGACAGTTTTAGACGTATGCTTCCACTTTAAATTAAGTCAAAATGGTATTTTTGGCGCCTTTTTCAAACTGAGACATTTAAAGATTGCTAACTGATAGTGGTATTGTTTTTACACTTGAAAAACCCTATAATTGAGTTAGGGTGAAAGCGCTTGTAGAATTTACTCAATAAATACGTTTTGGACGTTCACCTGGTACGCTGATATGACCGTTTTTCTTGGAGTTTTGGTTTTGGTTTTACGGTCTGTTTCCACTTATTTTATTCAGACTATTGCAGTTAATCACAGGTGCCACTTCTGAAAGCAAAAAAAGTTACCAGTGGTATATGACAGGGCTCAGTCATCTATTTCTTAGATCTTTAGGTCATCAATCCTGGCCTACAGTTATATAACTTTGTAGATGACTGCATATTGGGTGCTATTATTGGATCTTCCATGAAATGACAATTGCTCCAACATGAGTTAGGCCATGTAGTATAGTTCATTTTGAGAAGCAAAACATTCTCAGGTATCATAGATGACACACCCCTCCAATCTGATACTGTCATATGGGATCATGATACACTTGTTGATATGTCTCAGCTTTATTTTACTGGTTTATCTACATCTGTAGTCTTAGCACCACACATTTCTTTTATTTTTTTCACTTCCACTTCATGTTTGTATTAGCTTATGTACTCTGTATGAGTGGTCATATTGCTGACTCCTGGATGAGACTGAAATTGGTCATACATGATCAGTATTCTAACCCACTTAACAAATTCAATAAATAAACTGTCAAGAGAACTACAGACAAATGTTGGACATATTTTGAATTGGCTGACCTGAAGTAGGTCACACAGAATAGTTATAAATCCTCCAATGTGCTCTGTGAGACCTTCATTACAGTCTAGCTAAAGGATACCCTACCCTACACTACATACTAGCAGTACCCGGGGATCATACTTGAGCAACAATTGAAATTTCACACTCACTGATCTTCAGATCGACAAGGTCTTGACTCAATTGATAGTAGCATACAGAATCTTACAAAAACTAACCCAAGAGGCACATAATGCTATAGTCAAAAAATGTGCTCATACCCAGAATTGAATATAAACTACTACTTAAATCTTATTACAACAAAATACCAGTTTAATGCAAATAGCCGAAAATAAGATACTAAGAGTTATCCATTCAATGCACAGCCTAAAAATACTTTTGCTATACCATAGAAAGAAACAAAGTTGCTCCCAGTTGATGTGAGAGCTGCCTTTCTCTTAAACACACTCACATTCAAGCTGTTAAGCAACAGTTACTGTCTACCTTTGAGAAAAATATTTGCATGAGAGATACACATTACAGTCTGTGAAGTAATACAGGTACAAAGGCCTTCATATACCTTAAATTCCACTAAAAAGACCTGCTACAAATTTGTCCCTACTTTATGGAATGCTCTGCCTGTTGACATTCAAACAGCCAAAGAGGTAACTGTATTCCAAAGCCTGCTGAAAGGATATCTCAGAGCACAGTATAAATACAAATGTTTCAATAATACAGATTAATCATTTTGATATAATTTTATATTTATTTTGTATTCCATTTAATACTACTCGTTATTCCCTGTTTCTCAAAATGACACTTTGATAACCAGCTCTACACTGTTAAGTATAATAATATTATTCTTAATGATTAATCTCTGTAAAATCTTTTGTATATTTTGTATGCTACCAGGATCACTATGTATATAATGTACCTGCTCTATTTTTGTCTCATGGCCCATCATGGCAGAAAATGGTTTCTGGTCTAGCCTACCTACCTAGTTAACAACATAGAACAATAAATTAAAGCCCTTATCTTTTGATCCTATCTCAGCAGTAGTTCATCAAGCTTTCTATTTGGCTCATCTAATTTCCAAAGTCATCTCCTCTATATCCAAAGTAGTCTTAATTCCCCTTTATCATATCTCACCAGACCTGTTATTGAATGAAATGTCCCCTTTGGCATTTTTTTTTGCTAAACGTATTGCAAAATTTGAGAAACCTCAAAGATTTATAACTAAAATAATCACAGGCCTCAACAATCTTGGTTACTGTGAAAGGCTAGTAGTCCTGTTTGTGTACTCATTCTCTTATAGACTCCTCTGTGGGGGTCTTTCTCTAGGCTTTTGAGACATGAGAGATTCAGCTCCCTTTGACCTCTTACTTCTTTGCAGAAAAAAATTGTTCCCCAAAAACCCAGTTAACTCACTCAAGCCTAAAACACATTTTTTGTACACTTCCAGTTCACACCCATACTGCTTTATGGCATCCAGGATTTTTGGGGATCTGGCTTTTTTACTAAGTGACCTACCAGCTAATAATAGGCAGTATTAGAAAACATAATTAACATATCCCCTACCTATGAGGCAACCTTCGACTACATGTCAAGCACCTTTACTACCTTCAAAGTAAAACTTGACAATTAGATGGGTAGACTCAAACTCTCCCAGTCTATCCTGTTCTGCCATCTTTAAGGCTGGAGGGAACATTTGCCTATATATATTATTTACTGTTAATAATGAGATCTATCATCAGATAATAATGATCCGCAGAATAATACTTACCTATGAACCTTGGAAACTAGGTACTTATAATGAAATTCATTCCCCATTTCAGTTAGATGCTGCTCAGAGAAAAGTTAAATCTGTCTCAGAGTCAGTTCCAAAGGGCCATCCTCATCCAATGATTGTGAAATTTCTGGAATCTGAAGACCACAGACAGAATGGTAAAATACAAATTTACAAGTACATAGTCAGAGATTAAAAATCTTCTGCGACACTCCTACAAAAATTGCTAAGAAGAAGGCAACATTTTCACTTACAGTATCCAACATTTACTGTGGCTGAAAGACATATTTTTCTTTGCACAGAAAAGCTTGCTGACATGTATAAAATTACAAGACTAGAAGATGATCTTAAGAATGAAGTTTGAGGGTGAGCTAAAAATCAAAGTAGCAATTAGATTAAATTATCATGCTGTGACCAGGGGTCTTTAAAGTAGCATACTTTGTTTTATTTAAATTACTACAATGATAACTAGACAGATAGATAGATAGACAGATAGACAGGTGGATAGGTGGAACAGTTTTAATTTTCAGAGGGGGGATATGTTCATGTTTTCTTCTTAGTTAGCTCTTTTAAGAGCTTCTGAAATTTCTCTTATAATGAGAAACTATTTTCCAAAGCTTTATAGTAATAAGGTTCATTGGGGCTCTCTCTTCTGATGATAGAGCAGACATATAATTGCTTAATTAAGATTGTATTTATGTATAAGAAATTAAAAGATTATAAATTCACTTGGCATAATGGAGTATCATAAATGCAGTGAAAAACAGATGCTCTTTTTTCCCTTTTCTATTGTTAAAAACTGTAATGCCCTTAGTTACAACTGTAATCATTTGATATCATGTACCTCTCTACCTGACATTTATACCTGCTCTAAAATAGTAGCTTTTATTTAATTAACATAATTAACATTGCCATTATGCCCGTCATACATATACCTAAGCATATAACTGTCCATTGTTTTATTCCTAACATCTCTCTCTCTCTCTTTATATATATATATATATATATATATATATATATATATATATATATATATATATATATATATATATATATATATATATATATATATGGTGTAATTCGCTTGATGGAAAACTCACTTCACTGAAAGTCAAATCACTGAGACCACTTCACTGAAAGCTCACTTGACTGAAAACTCACTTGACTGAAACTCATTTCGTTGAAAGTTATAAATGGCCTTTTCCCCACTGTAGTGCGATCCTGGAGTTAGTATATAAAGTAAGAGGGGGTGTGGGGGGCACAGCCCCCCACATACTAAAAACATTTTAAGCTATACACAGTGATACAAGTCCAATGAATAACTGTTTCCAGAATAGAATATATAGCCAACATATGTGGGGGGCTTAGCCCCCTACACCCCCCAGTGTGGGGGGCTGTGTCCCCCACACCCCCCTTATTATATATACTAACTCCAGTATGACAGTACAGTGGGGAAAAAGCCATATATAACTTTCAACAAAATGAGATTCAGTCAAGTGAGTCAGTAAAGTGAGCTTTCAGTGAAGTGGTCCTAGTAATTTCATTTTCAGTGAAGTGAGTTTTCCATCAAGAGAAGTACACCCATATATATATATATATATACATATATATATATATATATATATATATATATATATATATATATATATATATACACATAGTCTTTTTGTCTCAACTATTTAAACCAGATCACAGGAGTACTTTATTGCATAAATCATTCCTTCTGAATTGTAAGTACATTTTACTTTAATACCTACCACTTTATCTAATCACATTTTCTTTCAGCTAAAGGACATATAAAATAGATTCCACACCTATAAGTACCTACCCAGTATGTAAAACTTAACCTCATTCTAACTTTTTGCTTTTTATTATATTTAGTTCTCACTAAATAGTCTTAGAAATTATTTTCCTCTTATACAAAACACCTTAGTAATGTATGTGTGCCAATCCTAACCTAACACCTCACTCAATGCAAACCCTTTCCAAAGCATGTAGGTTGGACATGCATAAACATACACACAGACTCCTACAAGCTATACTTTGCCTAACCCTTACTCTAACCCTTACCCATAAATACACACCCCCTACATTACTACAAACTATCCCCTATATAATCAAAGTATACTCTGTCAAATGCTCAGTTTGTCAAAAGAGCTTGCTGTTGTCTTTTTTATCTTAAATTAAAAGCACTCACTGCCCAGTCCAGGAATTTCTGAAAGGAGGGACATCAAATGCTCATTTTCTGTATGGGATGTGTTTGCACTCATGGTAAAAGTCTGTTAATAACAAAACTTTCAGATATGGCAAAAGGACCTATATTACAGGTAGAAGGGTGTGTGAGTGTTTGTAGGTTAGGACTGCAGTAAACACAAGGAAATATGATAGATTTAGTGCTGTGGGGGTAGTCAAGACTTTATGTTTCTCTTAAATAACCTAAAGCATTTTCTGTTTTCTGAGGGAGCAAAGCAGCTCACATCTTTCCATTCGCAACTGAACAATTTTTATGTGTTTATTTTTGTGAGATGAGCAACTACTTCATGAATGATATTGAAGAAAAGCAGGCTGAGGATCAATGGGTCAGTGGAGCAGTGAGCAGGATATTCTCTTTCTTTCAGAAAGAGGTTTTCTGAGAGCTCCCAAGGTACGATGGAGCAGTATGTTTTTCATTTGGATGAGAGAGGGAATAGGAATGCTGAATCATCCTTTCGTAGCTGAGAGAAGTTCCTTGAAAAGAGATATCATAAAACAGATAATCCGTTTTCCGCTGTTGGTGATAGTCAAGCTGCGACTCTACCACTGGACTTACAGAATATGTATAGTATTTTGGAAAGCCTGCTATTTAAAGAGTCTAATGTTTACTTTAATATTTTGAGCCTCCATAGATATGTGGAAATAGATATTTCACCTAGGGGCTTACATGCTTTTAAGAGCCCCAGTAAAGCATTTAATCTGGATTGTATAGAGGATAAAGAATTTAAATGGAGGTGGGTTACAGCAGCACAGTGGTGTTCTCAGGAATCGATTAAAATCTTGACTGAATGGGACATTATTAAACAAGGTAAAATCAAGAAAGAAGCTCAAATGTCATGTTTCACTTTGCTCAACATAGTTTGTCTCATTTGGGCAGTTTTTGTAGATATTAAAGATAAATTGATACAGTATGAAAGTGATTTAGTGCACAGGAAAAAGCGTAAACTTAGATGTGATCTTAAGGACTACAAAAATGACTGGGCTTTTTTGTGGAAGTTTAAAAATCGCAGGCAAAGGGAAGAATCCAGCAAGAACCAAAGTGATAAAAGAGTAACAATGGTTACATTCACTTCTTCTGATGGTAGTGATTATGCTACAGCTTGGGATAGTGAAGATGGCAATTTTCCATCTTTATCAGATACACAGGACCCAGCTAACCATGAGAAAAGGTTTCGGAGCAGGGTCCATGAAGGACAAGTGTTTGAATATAGGAATGGACATGGACAGCAATCAGATAGGTTGCTGGACATTCTAAACAAAATGCAAAGAAAGGTAGATGGCAATTTGTTAGTAAATGGTGATAATGTTCTCATTAACATTTCTGGAGTTGGTTTATCAGATACAGCTGTGTCTGTTTTAAATTTGGGACTTAACTATGTCCCTACGGTCTTGCCAAGATATTATGTGCTACAGTGTGAAATATTTCCATTGATACGTCAGCTACATCTTGTGTTTTTTTCTTAAAGATGATCAATTGAAAAATATGATTAGTGCTAATACTTCTAACTCAAATGAAAGCTTTTATTCTTGCTTTTCTGAAAGTGAAACTATCTTTGATGTGTGTAATAATGCAAATTGTATTTTAGATACTAATAGTGGGAAAAGCAAAATTACTTTTATACCTCCTTTTACAAATGGTATTATTCAAAATGTTTCTGTTGCTTTCAATTTTGTTGTTGAACAATTATGTAGTCATTTTAATAGGTATGATGTTCAATATAATATGACTAAGAATGAATAGCAAACATTACCAGATTTAAGTAATAATTTGAATTTAGTTACTAAACCCACAGATAAAGGTGATAAAACTGTAGTGATGAATTGTGTGCAGTATGTGAAAATCTATTATGAGCATCTTGATAATGAGGATATTTATGAAAAAGTAATATAGAAAGTTATAGTAATGCTATTTGTGAATATTAACAGCTACTTGAAAGAGGTTATAGGTTGGGCTATTTTACTAAAAATGATGTTGAAAAGAAATTTAATCCCGATAATTGTAATTTAGCTATTTTTTATTGTCTTCCAAAAGTTCATAAGGGCTTAGATAAATTAAAGGGGTGTCCAATTGTAGCTGCACATAAACATTTTTTACATAATATTGGTGTTTTTTTTACGTAGTTATTTGTTTCCTGTGGTACAAGGTATTCCTTTGTATATAAGAGATATTCAAGATTTCTTACAGAAAATCTGTTTAATACCATGGGAAAGTGATATGTACTGGCTAACCTTAGATGTGGTCATTTTATATACAAATATTCAACATAGGTATGGAATTGAATCCTTATATTACATCTTGGGAGATACCCCTAAATCTAATTTTATTACATATTTAACAGTATTTTGTTTGAAGAATATATATATATATTTTTTACTTTTAATAATGAGATCTATCATCAGAAACAGGGGACAGTGATGGGGGCATCTTTTGCCCCATGTATGTAAATATAGTTATGGCTAAAATTGAGTTAGCATATTTATATAGACATATGTTTTTAGTAAATATGTAGTGAAGTATTTTCATTTTATAGATGATTTAATCTTTTTATGTAAATGGGGTTTTGATTTAGTAGATCAATTTGTGAACAATTTACAAAGCAATAGGTTTCATTAACATTTTGAGAGACAACAAATACAGGCAGAAGTAAAAATTTTGGATGTAATTTTGACAGGGTTAATTAATATTAAAAATTTATAACCTCTATTTATAGAAAATATATAGGAAGTAATATATTTTTACATGGCTTTATTTGTCATCCAAGCCATTTAATAACAGCCCACCGTATAGTGAATTTCTTAGGTTACGTAGGCTGTGTAACCAAGAAAAAAAAATTTGAGGAAGTGGATGAAACTTTTAAGATGTTTATTAGAAGAGGTTATAATAAAGAAGTTAGAAATGATTTGCAAATAATTATTTTGGATAGACAACAGAGTATTAATGTGTTAGGTGAGAATGTTAATAGATGTGTTGATAAGGATAACATTTTTCATATAGATAATAATAGTAGGACTAATTTAGTGTATTATCATATTGGTGACAGGAATAGGGGTTATGAAATTGATGTAGTGAGAAATTACATTTATTTTGTCACTACATATAGCATACTTAGCGAAAAAAATAGTGGACGGTTTAAGATACTATTGGTCTATGCTTTTAAGGGATAGACAGCTGTATAATAAGATTAACAGAGTCCCCTATATCTCTTATAGAAAAGACAGAAGTATAGATGATTTTGTAGTACATAATAGATTGGTTTTACCTACACCTAATATTAATGTGCATGTTGAAAGTAACGTTGGTACATATGGATGTGGTAAATTTTCATTATGTCATCTTGTTGTTAATTATTTTCCTAAAATTAGTAATGTGAGTTTTAAACCCATGCACAGATTTGATTGCAATACAGAGGGAATCATTTCTGTTTTCAATGCCCCTGTAAGTTATTTTACATTGGTGAGAGATAGCAAGCCTTCAAAACCAGGTTTCAAGAGCATATTAGGGCTATTAGGAATATGCATTTGGAGAGTCCACTGGCTATTCACTTTAAGAATTTTCATGCACGTGATGCTTCTTTATTAAGGGGCTGTATTTTATAACAAGTTAAACTTCAGATGGGGAAAAAGCAAAATTTAAACATAACTTATTGCATAATGAAATTATTTATATTTTAAAAGACAATACTTGGACCCTAACGGGTTAATAAGGATTGTGAGTGGAAATATGCAATTAATTGATAGGTAAATTGTTTTATTGAAATGTTAATTGTTTTATATGTATGCTTATATAAATAGTTTGTCTGATAGGATTTTTACTGCTTTGAATGCTTTTGTGCCGAGGCGCTAAAGTTATTAAATTATTTATTATATCTGTGGCTGGGTTTTTCTGTTTTATTTGCTCTTTTGTAGCTTGGTATTTCTCTGTTTCATGTACATAAACTCCCTTTTACAGTTTAACTATTTAAAATAATACAATATATGGTCTGAAACTGAGAAAACATTATAATATGGCACCATTAGGATTGTATGAACAAAATTCTGAATAAAGAAGTTTATTATTATTATTTTAGTGGAACTGCTACACAGTGACCTGCTTTTGAAGTAGGTAAAGAAAATAATGCTCATAAAATAAGTCATATTCCCCAGGATTCAATAACTTTTTTTCCATGCAGGAACAGTGTAGCTGCTCCTGCACGGAATATGGCTGCCGAGCAATCCAGTAAACTCCGAAACTGCTGTGCACGAGCCTGCCTACACTGTTCTTGCACAGAAAACCATGCAAACTGCTAATCACCTCATTTGCTGGTGAAAACCAAGCAAATGAATTGAATTAGCAATTCAGCAAGCAGGCAGGTATCATTGCAAGAACAGTGTTAGTTATAGAAATATGTTTGGTCACTAACCAAACGCATTTCTCCAAATAACAAAACGGAGGTAGCACAGCTCAAATAAAAGCAAGCATTATAAACATTAGGCATGTCAATGGCCAAATATATGGCCACTGGCATGGGAAAATGTTTAATTTAATAAAAAAATAGACATTTTTTTTGGCCGATCCCAACCATTTAAGCATAGGTCAGTGTTGTGCAAACAGGATCGTGCTCAAAATAAAAAAAACATATATTAAAACTCAATTTTAGGGGAAGTCTGCATTTTGCCCTTATAGTCAATGGCATGCAGAATCAAAACATTACCAGGGAACACTGGTTGTCAAGGGGAAAGGCTCTGTGTCAGAGCAGTAACTATGGACTAAGGCAGTGGGGTATGCAAATGAGGGGAAATTTACTGAATCACAAAATATTCTAAGTCCACACACTGCACCTAACTGTGTAGGTACTAGAACATGATCATGTAGGCAGGAGGAGCAGCTATCATGAAATGGGTGTGTGTCATGCTTGCTGTAAGCACATTGGAGCTCTGCAGCCCATGTTTGTGCTTAGCTAAGCACAGCTAAGCAAGAGGGTGTATCTCAGGCTTTATAGCTTTGTTTACATTGCCAAAACAGGTGAGCACAGTGCGCAGCAGGAGTAAAACAACAACAACAAAAAAAACAGGAAATGGCAGCACTGTTTACATTTGGGCAATGTGTGTGCACAGCGCACCTCAGGGCTTAAAATGGGGGGAAATGGCAAGTGGAATAAGAAAATAAAAAAGGGAAACAGCAGGTTACTGTCAGTTAAATGCAAGCAATGTAGCTGGCAGGTGGAATGTATCATACTCAGCCAATCACACAGGCAGCAGCACACTACTATAAACTATGCAAACACCTTTCAGTCAGTTTTTTCCCCACAAACTCTACACTATAGGTGTACACACACAGGGGATTTTTAACTGACAAAACTAACAAAAATGCTGTTGGCTGCTGTTGCTTTGATACACCAGTATATGCTAGAGGTGGAGGGCTGTGAGGAGGATAATGCTGACAACCATCCCAGACTCAGGAGGAGGAGAAGAGTGTTCATACGCAGTGTAACTTACCAGGGGCTACATGATCTGGAGAGGAAAGAGCACTACAGGGTGGACAGGGACATACTTCAGCAAATCATTGAGCTGTGCCATCCCCACTTCTGACCCAGACCCAACAGAGGGGAACCCATCCCAGTGGATATCAAGGTATGTGTAGCCCTAAGAATACTTGCTGCAGGTACTTTCCAAAGACCAACTGGGGATATCATGGGGGTCTTACAGGCATCTGCATTTAGGATACTCCACCAATTCCTGGATGCCATGCAGCTGCATGCCGCTGAGCACATTCACTTCCCCAGCACCAGTGAGGAGAGGACTGGAAATATGCATCACTTCCACCATGTAGCAGACTACCCAGAGGTACTGGTTGTCATAGACGTCATGTACATCCACATCAAAGCACCAGCCAGTGACCTGGGTAAGGTCTGCCTAAACTGCAAGGGGTTCCACTCCATCAACTGCCACATCATGTGTGATGTCCAGGGCATTATCATGAATGTGTGTGCTGGCAACCCAGGAACCTGCAATTCAAAAAATAGGTTCAGCACCAAAAGAGTGAAATACATGGTTTATTCCAAGAAAAATCAAACCGGTTTCGGCAATTTAGCCTTCATCAGTGATATATCATTCTACAATACAAAACACAAATTTATACTGCCAGCATTCATTAGATAATTACTTAATTGAAGTGTTAAACACACAGTAATCATTTAAAGGCACAGATATTTAATCATATATAAAAAAATATATAGAAACAAAAAAGAGACAATGTATAACATTAAAAATATATAGTTATTCATACAAAAAATGAATAACAAATCTAGAAAAATATATACCAGCGTGTCGTTAATGTCTTCACAAATGATCATTAAGACCTGGTGTAAACAGAGCCCTTAAATTAATTATCTATCTTTTTTCCATGTCATTCAGTATACTGTGGCAACCCTGTTTTTGTGATCTATCACCCCGTATTTTATCAATGATGCAGAAATGAAATACGGCTGATGTATGTATACAAACATGTCTATAAAGTGCATTGGTCAAACGTTTATTCCGAATGTCCCCCATATGTTCTGACATTCTTATTCTGAATATCCTAGAAGTTTGGCCAACATAAAATGCGGAACAGGAACAAGTGGCCAAATAGACCACCCAATCCGTTCTGCAATTAGCAAAATGTCTGATTTTATACACAGATTTCGTATTTTTGCTTGAAAATTCCTTGGATTTATACATATATTCACAAAAGGAGCAGTGTCCACAAGAAAATGAACCCAACAGTTTGTCCCCTAAGATGGTTAATTGTTCTGACTTAAGATGCTGGTGCATTTTGGATTTGTAATTATTAAAATAAGATCCTAATGTTCTACCTCTATGGTATGAGAATTTACATTGCTCAGTGAGGATATTAGATAATTCCTCATTGGCCAGAAGGATATTCCAATTTTTGCCAATAGCATTTCTGATGGCATGTATATTTCTGCTATATGTTGTGACAAACCTGATGGTATTGTCTGATTTCAAAGTTTTGTCACGATATGTCAATAACTGTGACCTATCCTGCCCAGTAGCCCAACTATAAGTTGATGAAATGTATCCAGGTTTATAGCCTCTAGCCTTGAATCTGTGTATCAGATATTGTTTGTGATGTGCATAATCATCCTCAGAGGAGCAGATCCTTCTAACACGAAGGAATTGTGACTTGGGGATATTCCTTATAATGTGATTTGGATGTAAGCTGGTAGCTTCCAGGAGACTGTTGTACTGAGGATATTTACAGAATACCTGGGTAGACAAAGTGTTGTCCACATTCCTGCTGATCCTAACATCTAAAAAGTGAATTTCCTGATAGTCTATGTTAAGAGTAAATTCAATACCCCACTTATTATCGTTGAGGTATTGAACAAACACGAGAAGATAAGTAGTATCCCCTCGCCGAATCAGCCAACAGTCATCCAGGTATCGCCGCCAAATATCTATAGCATTCAAGTATATATTATGGGAATCATCATATATAAGGATATCCTCCAAGTATCCCATAAAAAGGTCAGCGTAAATGGGACAAAGGACGCCCCCATAGCTGTACCTTTAACCTGCCAATAACATTCCTTCTGAAAATAAAAGATGTTTTTGGTGAGGACATGTTCCGCCATACAGACTAACAGAGTATTAAACCCCACAGGGTATAGGTTTGCCTTATTCAGTCAGTACTGAAGAGCCTCCAGCCCTGCCCAATGTGGAATATTTGTGTACAAGGCAGTAACATCCAAGGTACACAAAATCCACTCAGGTTCCAATTGAATGTCATTAACAATTCTGAGAAATTCTGTAGTATCCTTTAATCTAGATCTAATTAAGGGTAGGAGTGGCTGCAGATATCTAGTGAGGAATTCTGATAAAGGCTCTGTAAGTGAGCCGATACCAGAAACTACTGGTCTTCCAGGTGGTTTCTCTAAACTTTTATGAATTTTAGGCAGCAAATACAGTATCTGTTTCTGAGGATCATTAACTTTCAAATGTTGTAAAACAGATGTACTAATTATTCCTTCCTCAGCAGCCAACTCCAAAAAGGAATCAATTTCTTTTTTGAAGTGACTGGTCAAATCCAAGGGCATGGGCATATAATATATGACATTCCTAAGTTGTCTGTAGGCCTCTGTTAAATAATATTCCATGTCCATGACTACAACTGCTCCCCCTTTGTCAGCTGGAACAATAACTATATTATGGTTGTCTTGAAGCTCATGAAGTGTTTGTTGTTCAGCCTCAAATAAATTGTGGCCCAACATATGAGACTCATACCCATGAAAATGTAAATCTTTAAGAACAGATTTTTGAAAGATTGTACATATCTATCCATGAGAGGTTGAAAATCCAATTCTTTGAACCTAAAATCAGTAGATGATTAAGAAGTGTACTGTAAACCAAAAAATAGTTTCAAGTTTAACAGCCGAAAGAATGACAAAGCATCTTTAACCACAGAATCTTCATGAAAATAAAAACCCGGAACATATGTTAATCCTTTGTTCAAAAGTTTAATGGCAGTTTCAGACAGTGTAACAGAAGAAATGTTAAGGACATTAGAACATTCTATTGTTTGGGGATAATCATTTGCAGTAATGTTTCCAAATTTTCGACACTTGTTATGTTTTCTCCCACCTCTCCATGTCCTAGATATAAAGAGGCCATAACTTTCTTCTGTTTTTTTTATGGGCTGGGGACCCCTGAGTAAGCCCTTGCTACATTTCAGCCATAGAGGATTCCTCCCCTGAAGTACTGCTATAATCGGATTTAGATTTTTTGAGTATTGATCTGCTCTTTTTGTCCTGGGCCTGGCCATTCTATTCTCCCCATCTGAAAAAGTAACATTTGTCTTAGAGCCAAAGAGTTTGCCCTGCTCATAACCCCTTAAATCCCTTTGAAATTTGTGCAATTATTTTGTTTCTAAGATTTTTTTCCAAAGCTAGTAGATCCTTAGATAATTTTTGAAGGCAATCCTGATATTATTTCTGGCCTTCATACACTTTAATATCATTACAAATCCATTGAGTAAAAATACTTGCTACAGGTACTTTCCAAACACCAACTGGGGATATCATGGGGGTCTTACAGGCATCTGCATTTAGGATACTCCACCAATTCCTGGATGCCATGCAGCTGCATGCCGCTGAGCACATTCACTTCCCCAGCACCAGTGAGGAGAGGACTGGCAATATGCATCTCTTCCACCATGTAGCAGACTACCAAGAGGTACTGGGTGCCATAGACTTCATGTACATCCACATCAAAGCACCAGCCAGTGACCAGGGTAAGGTCTGCCTAAACTGCAAGGGGTTCCACTCCATCAACTGCCACATCGTGTGGTATGTCCAGGGCATTATCATGAATGTGTGTGCTGGCAACCCTGGAACCTATCATGACTCATACATCTAGCATGTCTCACAGCTGTACTAGGCATTTGCCAGTGGGGACATCCCATATGGCCATCTGGTGGGGGATGCTGGCTACACACTGGAGCCGTGGTGGATGACACCCATCAGAAATGCACACACACCCACACAAGAACACCATAATGAGGTACACACGCAAACCAAGGTTATTATAGAGCATGTGTTTGGGATGCTCAAGTCCCAGTTCCACTTCCTTGACATATCTGGTGGAGCCTTGCAGTACTCTCCAGCCACATGTGCACACATGTTCATAGTATGTGCCATGCTACACAATATGATCCTGCAGAGATAGTAGAAATAGCTGCAGCAGGAACCAAATGGGGAAGGGCCACACATCCCCCCACCATTGTCAAGGTCTTCACAGGCACAAAGGGACTTGGAGGAGAAACATCCTGAGTCTGCCCCTGTAGGCAGATGGAGGCATGCCCAGTATGCCCTGGTCTTGGCAAAGAGGCAATGCATAGCACCTACATTGACACTCTAGGGACCCATGGGCTGATATCTTTCTCTTACTCGCATACAGAGTAAAATAGATGCCAAACATCACACCACCTATAACTTACCATGTACAGGTAGTGTACTGTGTGCATCCAACATAGGTAGTCCTCAAGCACCATCTTCACAACTGCCTCAGGCACAAGGTAAGTCAGTGTTCTTAACAATAAATGAATGGAGTAGAATATTCTGATAGCATATCTATAGTATTGATGCAAACATGCTAAGGAATGGGGTGGCTTACTGGGATAGCAGCAGAAAACTAACAGCTATGGAGACAGGAAGAGTATGGCCTCTACTGGCTTACACACACTATGCAGTACCACCCTACAAATATGACTGCAGTATATGTGGTGAGCCAAATAACTGGGGGTTCATAGGTCACATGCATGGATGTCAAAATGGGGGTCCCATACTCACTCCCAAATTCACCTAGCAGATCAGCTGTAGAAAACCATACAGGAATGTCTGGCAAAGGTCCCCAAATGGCGGTATCCATGAAATTCCCACCTACAGACTTTACACAGTGATATCACAGCAGGTCTGGCAGTGGCAGTATGGCTGTGAAAGGTAAAAAGACCAAAACTAAAAATGTGTATGCCAGAACAATCTGACCTGTGGTCAATACTGTAATGCTTGTAATCTTAAAGATAGGGCACACCACTATGCTAAATGGGAAAGTAACACCCACTCAACTTACTAGTGCCATCCTAGGGGTGTCCACAGCCTGGCAGCCTGGGAAAATATGATCATTATGAATGCAGTGCCTTGCTACAGATGGCCTGCATCTGTCACATCTGGCCTACAGGCCTCTGGCAAATGCCCATGTCTCACCCACAGTAGGGAGTGTTATGGGGTCCATAACACCAACATAACACAGTCAACAAAATGCAAATAAAGGCCATGCTGCAAACTGTTAGGTGAAATCTCCCAACCTCAGAGAGCCAGATATCTGGACAAAGCCATTAATAATGGGGTGATAATGTTATAAAGTTGATGGAATGATTGTATTAGCATGGAATGTCTGAAGGTTATGAAGTCTAAAACTGCAATGTCAACTGTCAGTAATATCTGACTTCAACCCTGAGTGAATTGCAAAACACTTTTGCATGAAAACCACACTTGTTTGGGTAACTGGTCAGATAGATGACTCATGAATCTGGACATTCTGTGAAACCCTGTACAGTCGACAGGTATGGCTAGTAGTCCAAACATGGGAATCCACTCATTGCAGGCAGTCCTAACCCTGGAAGATGGTGACATGTCTGCACCCACAGAAACCTTCCCTGATCACTCAACCTATACAACATCCTGACCCCAAATCAAATTTGAGACACACACACACACACACACACACACACACACACACACACACACACACACACACACACACACACACACACACACACACACACACACATACTTCCAGGCTGGTCAAACAGTCTGACACACACAAGACCCTCCAAGTGCTGTCAACCTATGAGAAGACCCCTATGCAAAGTTTTGGTAGCTACAGGCCAACATATCTGACCCAGGATGCACACCCTCACATATCTTAACCACTACAAATATATCTGAGTCCGCCTGTCACCCTAATCATGCCTGACTTATATAACCCGACCTTGGACTGGAAATCAAACCATGCCAGAACAGAACTGCAAAGAGATTTCCCCATTATAATATATCATGAAGGTATTGGACTGTTGTTTACACAGCTTTATCAGTTAATTGGTTGTAGGCACACATCTCAACAGGCTGGATTGTGCAAGACTGTCTAGCATTTGGCCCATAATATTGGTTTGTGCATCATCCATTCTGTATTCCTCTGGTAAATCACTGTGATGCTCTGAGGAGGTATGTCATGAGGTAGTGAAACAACACATTACAGTGTCACATGTCATATATGTCAGATGTCTGCTAAAACAAACCCTGTAACTCTAGCAACTCATACATTGCTAACAAAAATAGTCACAATCACCCTATGTATGGCCCATTGTCTCTCTACTTTGATAGGCTATCTCCAGATATCCTGCACCAACAGATTGAGAGGTATGGCTGTAGCACAATAACCACCGGACTAGAGCACAACAATCTCTGTAATGGAGTCCCAGATTTACTATAGAAGGTCACACTGAGCATGCTCATACACTTAGAGAATTGTCAGTGGGATCTAGGATTTAACAGGCCCATTCCACCCAGTGCACTTCCCATTGCACTACTTTAGCAGGCTTAAAAATGCCTGTCACCCTAGAAGTACCTCTTGGCAGCCCTCATCCCTGTAAGCTCTGTAGCGTGTGTGAAAACTAAATAACATTATAGTATATGTCACTAGTTAGGTACGAGTTCTAATCCCAGTCCTGGCAAATGTAAAAGTGTGGGGTTTTGTGTTTGTGTTTATAAGTCAAATATTGTGGGTCCAGTCACACCTAGTACACTTGATGTTGCCATACTTTAGCAGTCCTGCAGATATCAGTCACCTTAGAAGTATCCTTTGTCAGCCCTCAGCCATTTAAGCTCTGTGGCATGTGCAATAACTGTGTAACACTATAGTATATGTAACTAGCTTGGTAGGAGTTCTAATCTCAGTCTTGGCCAATGTAAAAGTGTGTGTGTTTGTGTTTATAATTCAAAGACATTGGGTCCACTCACACCCACTACACTTCCCATTGTCCTGCTTTAGCAGTCCTGCAGATATCAGTCACCTTAGCAGTATTGTCAGCCCTCAGCTCTATAAGCACTGCGGCATGTGCGATAACTGTGTAACACTGTAGGATATGTAATTACTTAGGTAAGAGTTCTAATCCCAGTCCTGGCAGATATAGAGGTGTGTGTTTATGTTTATAAGTCAAATATTTGGGTCCCGTCACACACAGTACACTTCCCATTGCCCTACTTAAGCAGTCCTGCAGATATCAGTCACCTTAGAAGTATCTTTCGTGACCCCTCAACCCAATAAGATCTGTGGTGCATGGAATAACTGTGTAACACAGTAGTACAAACAACTGGTTAGGTAGGAGTTCTAATCTCATTCCTGGCAAATGTAAGTGTGTGTGTGTGTGTGTGTGTGTGTGTGTGTGTGTGTGTGTGTGTGTGTGTGTGTGTGTGTGTGTGTGTGTGTGTGTGTGTGTGGCCTCTCTCACCAAGTACATCACCCATTGCCATACTTTGCAAGGCCTGATAAGGTCCCTCACCTCAGAAGTACCTTTGGACAAGTGTCATCCCATAAGCTCTATGGTGCATGCAATAAATGCATACCAGTGTACTATCAATACATAGATAGGTAGGGGGTTGTAATCTGAGTCCTGGACAATATGTGTGTGTGTGTGTGTGTGTGTGTGTGTGTGTGTGTGTGTGTGTGTGTGGTGAACTGGTCCTCTGTTTGAGTGAGAACTATATCCATTGAGTGGCTGAGATTTACAATTTTAGACTGTTGTACTCTGAGTACATGTCCCGAGGTCCACTTTATAAGGCCTGCTGTCTTCATACACCCTACAGATATCTGTCGACACTCTTGTGCACAATAAGGCTCATGCTGCATGCCAGAACTATGTGACAATATGGACTGACTAATAAGATAAGCAAGTCTGCTAATATCAGTCCTGCCAAATGTATGTATGACTGTAATTCTGTGTGTAAGTGTGTATAACTGTAGGGTAAGGTATATTGACTACATTCTCACACAGTACACATCCCACTGCCATACTTTGCAATGCCTGGTGATGTTGCTCACTTTACATGTACCTTTGGACACTTTTCACCCTGTAAGCTTTGTGGTGCATGTGATAAATACATACTACTGTAGTAGCAATACATTGGTAGGTATGGGTTCTAATCTCAGCCCTGGAAAATGTGTGTGTGTGTGTGTGTGTGTGTGTGTGTGTGTGTGTGTGTGTGTGTGTGTGTGTATGTGTGTGTGTGTGTGTGTGTGTGTGTGTAAAAAAAGAGTATCTTGTGTTTATGTGAGATGTAGCTCCATCTGATGGCCATGGTTTAATATTTTATGCCATGGTACTCGCAGTACACATTCCTAGGCCCACTGTTCACATCAACTTTAGTGGTATCTGTAGACACTCTTCAGCCCTATAAGACATGAGCAACAGTTTCAAACAGTATGGTATGGATAACAAGATAGGTAAGGCTGATATTTTCAGTACTGGTAAATGTGTGTGTGTGTGTGTGTGTGTGTGTGTGTGTGTGTGTGTGTGTGTGTGTGTGTGTGTGTGTGTGTGTGTGTGTGTGGCATTGGTGTGTATAGCGGTGGTTGTGAGTGTGTAGACTTGTATGTGACACTATTATGAGTACTCTCACACCAAATAAACCCACCATTGCCATACATCACAAGGCATCACAATGGCTGACTGAAACAGTTGTGTGCATGGTCACATGCATGACCTTAACATGCCTGTGTACTGGTGAGCCACAACAGGGAAATCCCATAGTTACTAGCTTCAGGCTGCTGTCCCATGTGCAGACCAGAGGGACCTATGTAGTTGTAGGGGAGAGGTATTGTCAGCAGATTCATGTATGGCATTGGTACAAGATGAATGCTATGTTTCTGCACAGGTACAGTACACACTAGGATATTACACAATTTGCTGTCCTTCACCATAGATGTGTACTTGTATGCATTACTAAACCTCACTCACTAATCCATTTTGCACTGACATATGCATCTAGAGACTATAGAAGACAGTTTCACTGCTACCTCATTATACCGATGTGCATTTTGGCCTTACCTACATGCTCATCATCTTTTTCTGGGGGTCACCCACCTCCACGACTGGAGTTTCATGTGCGTTATGTTGTGTTAGAGCTACCACAAGGTTGGCAAGGAGCTCATTTGTTGCTGTAAGTGGGGCCTGTGTGGCTGGACCCCCTCCAGTAGCAGTACGGTCCATTGCTACAGCAGTGGAACTTTGCCAGGTACAACATATCAGGTCAGTTTCTCTATGCCTGACCTGATTGTATGTTCGTCCATGGTGGCCCAAGATGTTCACTTTGTTGACAGGTGTTGACAGGATCATCCCACAGGGCAGTCTGCTCCCACAGATGTTGCCGCCTACAGCCAAAAAGAACAGCATAGTGTGTTATCACAGCACTTGTGATGGTTGCTGTCTCCACAGAAGTGTATCCAGGTTGCCTCTACATAGCACCTGGAAGACATAAACAGGAAAACACATCACAGGACCTCAGACATTGCCCAGAGTTCTTTACAAAGCCAGCACATGAATATTGCTTATTGTTAGCCACCAATTACAAACACATCATACACCTGTACCTAGTAGCACTTTACGGACATGCATTGTACTCCTTGTCCTGATGTGTCATGTTCCCCCCAAAGAAGGTCAGTACATTGCATTAACCACCATTCATCATTGACGTTTGTGTAGAGGGATGATAGTGGCCATGTTCCTTGCAGATGGGATGCCAATGGTCCTTAGGCTTTGCTTGCATACAGTGTGTAATGGAGCTGGAAGCATATGCCTGGATTCATGTAGGATGCAGACATGAATGTTATCAGGCCCCAACAGGACTTGCTTTTCTTAACTTTGATTAGGCAGTTTGCTACTGATCCATGATGATGAGGAGAGGGGTGTGTGCTGTGCATATCCACCTGTACTTATGGTGAGTTGGGGGTGATGTTTGCCTTAAACCTGTCTACAGTAGGTTGGCTATAGCTATGGTGTGTGTGTATGTGGTGTGGTTGACCATCATTACAAGGTGGGTTGGGTTGTTGCTTTTGAGATGGCAGACATATGTGAAGATGTCCTTGTTCATAGGTTCATAGGTGTGTACTAGGCTAATGGCCTTGGAGCCTTTACAAGCCTAGCCCATGGGATTACCCTTGCATTGTGCCACCTGTCCTTAGTTCCCAGTGCCACTGCTGAGTAAAGCCACTGAATTGATCCCTGGAGTGAAATTTCTATTTCCCATCCACTCATCAAGATTTCTCTTGAAGAGGGCCAGTGAGCTGCTCTGCTTGACATGTATGGGAAGTCTATTCCACAGCATGGGCAGTCTCTGGGTTATGAACCTGCCCCTCCAGCATGTTCTGTTGATTGTGGTAATGAGGCTGAGGTCTCTGGAGCATGTGGGGTGAAGGGACTGGGTTGGGGACCAATTGTAGGAGTACAACATTGTTTACCTAGCTAAGTACCTGGCATGTACAGCATTTTATATTGGTAAAATCAATAGGCAAGTACGCGAACGTATCAGAGAACATATTTACCATATAAGAGTTAGCACTGAACATAATGCCCTAGCCAAGCATTATAAACAATTAGGTGAATTGCATTGTTTTAAGTTTTTTGTTATGCAAATCATCACACCCAGTATTAGAGGAGGTCATATAGATAGTTACACTGAAGAGTGTGAGTTGCGATGGATTATCCGCTGTAGAGCGGATAGACTACCAGGTCTAAATGATAAAGTTTATTTGTAACCATTCCTTCGGAGAAGAAGGTTATCCAGACATAAATAGAGGAAGTAAATATATAATATATAATATATAGTAAATATATACTCATAATATATATATTTTATGTTATTAATGGTTTTATACACATTTATTGTATGAATATGTATGTTGCTTTAAATATTCAGTTGCTGCCATTTAGCATGTGTTTGAAATGACCTATGGCATGAGTTTTATTATTATTTAAATGACTGCTTTTTAGATGATTTTAAAGTCTGAAGAAGCCTTATGGTGAAAGCGCTTACTTATGAAATAAAATCTTGCCTCTTGTTATAATTACGTTTTGGATTATTTGTTGGCGTTTTGACAAGACGGGTTTTGCTGCTGTTTTTGCTCCTGTGTATGTTTTGTGCTTTGCGGTTATTTGGACTTGTATTTTTATTTATTTATTTATTATTTTACATTTGTCGACTGGGATAGTCCTACTGGATGTATGTCCATTTTCAGCGGAGGCCCGGGGAGAAAAGCTCCACATTAAGACAATTTACAAGACAGAAATCTTGACCATATACAATACAGATAATGTCAGACAGGTAAAACATTTCAAATACAGGAACATTTATATAGTACTGTTACAGTAACATACCAACATACCCAACTAAATAAGTTAAAAACTTTCAGTAAAAGGGTTAATAAAACATTTTTTTTACATTGTTTATAAAATTTACCAAATCTTAGGAGGTGAGCTACTACAGTAGGAATTAATAGAGAATATAAGAGCACCTGAAATAGCATGTTAAAGATAGATAGTAAAGAATGGTCCTGCTAGGAGATAAAGTGTCAGTCAGGATTTGTGCATGGGCAAAGCCACTAGCTTTAAGGAAGATTCTTAATTGCTTCTTGAAAAGTGGGGTAGAAGAAAGGGCTGTTAGTTAGTTGGAAGAGTGTTCCAAGAGATACCAATAGAGTTTGAGAACAAGCTATCTTCAGATTTGTTGTTGGACTTTAGGGTAGCTGCTAGTACCTTATTAGCTGATGGAAGGGTTGTTAGATTTTTTATTGGCAGATAAGCGTAGAGAGTATGGGTGTATCTCTGGGATGGTGTAATATCTTGTGTATAGTAGTAAGTTGCTGGAAAAAAATCTGGCTTTGCAATTCCAGCCATCCTAGCAATTTAAGAATTTGGCAGTGGTGAGTTCGAAAAGGGGCACCAGTAGCAAATCTAGCTATGTTATTAGAAGATGTTTCCAACTTATGAAGATTATTTTTGGATACGTTGGTATAGATTGGGGATGCATAGAGAATGGTGCAGATTAAGTGAGTTTGGGCAATAGCAGTCCTAGCTAGAGGTGTGAGATAAGGTTTAAGTCTGTAGAGGAAACCAGGTTTTTTATTAATTGATTTAATGGTTAGGATTTTATGTGTGTTGAAGTTTAGATTATGATCAATTGTTACACCTAAAGGTTTGGTGGTTGTGTCCGGAGTTATTACAGTACCATTCTTAGATGTAATTGTGAAGTTGATAGCAGGAGACTTCTGAGTGGGAGAGAATAGTACCAATTTAGTTTTATGGGGTTAAGGAGGAGACAGCATTGATAGAACCAGTTTTCAACTAAGGTAAATACTGCTTGGGTACTCGAATGAAGTCCAGCAGGCGAGGAGGCTGAACATATTAATGTCGAGTCATCGGCATATTGTATGCAGGTGGTTTGTGGAAGGGAGATTTTCAGATCATTTATGAAAATAGTGAAGAGGAGGGGTCCCAGAATAGAGCCTTGTGGGACTCCAAGAGTTATAGGGAGATGAGTAGATAGTTTATTTTCCCAGAGGACTACTTGTTGTCTATTTCCTAGATAGGACTTGAACCAATTAACTGTCTGGGTATCTAGTGAAAGTGATTTTAGTGAGTTTAACAGTAATTGATGATTAACCATATCAGATGCTTTTGAGAGGTCAATAAAGAGGGCTGAGGACAGTAAGCTGTTGTTACAATTTTTATTAATGCAGTCAGAAAAGGATAGTAGAGCAGTTGTAGTACTATGGAAAAGCCTAAAACCATGCTGGCAGTCAACTAGCAGGTGGTTTTGGAGGAGATGATCAAGTAGATGATGGTGAATACATCTCTCCATAATTTTTGCTAAGGGGGAAGTAGGGCTTTGGGACAGAAGTTTGAGAGTTCATTTGAGTTCCCACCCTTATGCAGTGGGATAATATATGAGACTTTCCAGAGGGATGGGATGACATTTTCTGTAATGGTTCTGTTAATTAAGATGGAAACAGAGTAGGCAAGCACTCCAGCTGCCATTTGAAGGTATTCAGCTGGGAGGAGGTCAACTCATGGAGTGCATGGTTTAAAATTAAGAAGTAGGGAGTGTATGAGAGATTTTAGGACAGGCTGCAGTTGTAATACTTGAGGTAGGGTGGTTGGTAATGATGAGTCAGTGGTTGGCATGGATGAGTCAGAGGTAGTAATAGGGGGTAAGGTATTTGCTAAAGATTGAACAGTTTCTGAAAAAAATTGTTAAAAATATCAGCAATTTGGTTAGGAGAATTATGAGTCAAGTTAGAGGGGGTAGGTGTTTTGGCTTGTCCAGGATGGAGTAATTTATTTAATCCTGACCAGAATTTTTGTTGGTTTAGATATTGGGTTTGCTGGAATTTAAGGTAACAGTTTTTTTATCAAGGAATATTGATTTTTTAGTGGCATTCCTGAGCTGTCTAAAGTTTAAATGATCAATAGGGTCTTTGGTACTTCTCCATATATTCCAAATTTTATTTCTTAGTCTCATTTTTTGCCTTGTCTCATTTGAGAGCCAGGGAGCAGGTTTGTTCCTAATTTTAATAGTACGAGAGGGGGCATGGTGCTCAAGTATTTGTAGGAATGTATTGTTAAAAAAAGAGACTGCTTCACTGAGAGGTAGATATTTTAGGGGTGACCAATTACAGGCTTTTAGCTCTGCTTGAAAGTTACCTAGGTTCAGGTTATTTTTGTTCCGGGTGGTTCTAAAGTTTAGATGAGTGGGAATGGTGATCTTTTGTCTAGTTATAAAGGTAAGAGAGTGGTCACTAATATCATCAGGAAGTATGCCTATTTTGTAAGATTGGGGGTTATTGTTGACTAGTATCCAGTCTAAGGTAGATTGTTTGTTGCTGTGTTTATGGGTTCTGGTATGGTCAGTGATAGTTTGATAGAAGCCATAGAGATTAATGTGAGATGTAGGTTTGTCAGAAGTACAACAGTTCCAGTCAATATTAAAGTCTCCAAGGAGAATGGCTTCTTGTGGGAATGATATGGAAAGCCAGTTAAGGATATTTTCAAGAGTACTTATGTTGTTGCCTGGGGGGATGTAAGAGCAAATGATGTATATATATTTATTAGCATTAATTTGGAGCTTAGATATTAAGATTTCAGCATTGCTAGGTGAGGGAGGTTGAGTGTTTAGTGAAGTTACCTGTAGTTCAGATTTAAACAATATTGCTCCCCCCACCCTTTTTGTTAGAACAGTCAATTCTAAGGATGTTATAACCCGGAGGGATGATATAATTGTCTTTAGTAACTGGTTTGAATCAGGTTTCTGTGAGACATAGGATGTCAAAGGAATGTAAGTCTAGTAAGGCATGAAGTTGGGTAATTTTGTTATTTAAACTACGAATATTGAGGTGGGCAATGAGAAGAGAGTTTGAGGAAGAAGAGGGAGTATGGGAAATATAGGTGAAGGAAGAATGGGAGTCAGGGAAAGTATTACCAGGCCCTGGGTTTGGGTGAATGTCACTGTGTAGTAGTAGGTACTGAGGATTGTATGGAAGTTTTTCTTGTTTACATAAAATAGGGTCTATTTTTCTGGTTTGGAAATACTTAATATGGTTTAATCTGTGAAACTGTGGGAGAAGGTAGGCTGATGAGGATGTAATGTTACTGTGGGTTTGTGAGGCTGATAGATAGAAAAGGGAAGTTTGTTTAAAGAGTGTTGAAATTGAAAGGAGCTTAGGAATTCATAGCCTGTGAGGCTATGAGATAGAAGTAAAGTGGAAATAATTATGGGCAAGAGGAGGAAATTAGAGTGTTTTAGTAAGCCAGAGGTTGACATAATGAGAGAATGTGGGAATGTAAGTAATGAGAAAATAAGGGGTTATAAAAGGGCAAATATGAGGTGGATTTGTTTAATGAGGAAAGTATAGATAGTGGAAGGTGTGAGTAAATTAGTAACAGATGGTTGAGTATGAAACAAGATATGTCGAGCTATTGGTTGATGTGGGGTGGGGGTGTGGCTTCTAGCAGTATAAGGATAGGTGCCCTGGGGGTGGGTGGCGATTTGGGGTAGGGTAGGGGAGCAGAGTGAGCCTGCAGGGTGAATGGAGCAGGCAAGAGCAGTAAGGTAAGTTCAGCCAAAAAACAGTTGTCTTTTGTGTTTGGCATAATATAGAAGTAACTAAAGTGAAAACTGGGGAGCAGAGTATATAAGCTTATCAGATATGTGTAGATGATTTAGTAAAGCGAGAGTGAGGTTCTCATGTACAGAGAGGGGGGGATTAGAATTGTACTGAAATACCAAAGAATGGGTGTAGGACCTGAGGGATAATTAGTTTTAATGCTAGAATATAGTGTAGGTAAAGACTGTCACCTAGTGGTCAGGGGAGTAATAGCAGCTGGGGGAGGTAGGCAAGAAGCTATTCCAAAGGGATAAGATATAGGATGAGGGGACAAAAGAGTGAAGGGAGGAAGTGGCTTTGGGTCTGCGGTAAGCTACTAAATCTCACACTGGAGGGTTAACGAGCAGTTGTAGGCACTACAGAAAGGTAGTAAAAAGGTATTTTGCAACATATAAGTACAAAAACATTAGGAGTGCAAGCTTTATGAAGCTGGGCAAGGAGCAAGCTTCAGGGGCATCTTCAGGTTAGCAGGAGGTTATTCTTTAACTTTGCAGCAAGGAGGAAAACACCCGGATGCACTTAAATGTAAAAAAACTTTAGGAGTATGATGGTGCCTTTCTACATCAGGCTTTTTGATACCTATGTAATTAAGCAGAAGTGGGTGGGGAGGTGTGCAGTTTCAAGGTGGGGGAAGGGATAGAAACAAAGTAATGCAAGGTTGAGAGTCAGAAAAACTGGACTAAGCCAGCCGCTAAATAGAAAACAGGAAAACCAAGCTAAGTTAATTGCAGGTCAGCGTGGTGCAGTATTTACCTAATAACTACAAATGTTATACTATTAATCTAGTACTGAGTGGTGAAAAGGACCACCACTTCTGCAGGGAAAAACAAAAGAAGCATGGGCTGCAGGTACATAGGTAAACTTTTTCCAAGAGAAAGTAGTTTTAAGTAATTGACCTAGGAGTACTATGGGAAGAGAGAAATGGGGGGGGGTGACTAGTAGTGTGCACGCGTACAGTGAAAGAGGAAACAGTCTTCAGTTTGGAGGACAGATTAAATACAACTCTAACATACACTAGTGTAACTGAAAGCATTTTAGTGTTCCACCAAAGCAGGGTCTCACAGTGCAGGGCAACAAGATAGTCTTGGGTTGATTGGAGGTTGGCCAAGACACAGGATGTAACTTTTGCTGAGGGGAACTAGTGCAGCTGAAAGCACTTTAGTGTTCCACCGATGCAGGGTCTCACAGTGCAGGGCAACGAGACAGCCTTGGGTTGATTGGAGGTTGGCCAAGACACAGGATGTAACTTTTGCTGAGGGGAACTAGTGCAGCTTAAAGCACTTTAGTGTTCCACCGACGCAGGGTCTCACAGTGCAGGGCAACAAGACAGCTTTGGGTTGATTGGAGGTTGGCCAAGACACAGGATGTAACTTTTGCTGAGGGGAACTAGTGTAGCTGAAAGCACTTAAGTGTTCCACCAATGCAGGGTCTCACAGTACAGGGCAACGAGACAGCCTTGGGTTGATTGGAGGTTGGCCAAGACACAGGATGTAACTTTTGCTGAGGGGAATGCGAGCACACTACTGGGGATTTCTATGATGCAAGGCAGAAAAGCTAAGTCAAAAAAGCTAAGTAAAAAAAAAATGATTGATTCCACAGTGTCTGTTCCCTACTATTCTATACCTGTACCGCATAATATATTTGAAAAAGCAGCATTTGTTATTTTATCTCAGATGGTGTAGTAGTACAGTGTAACAAAAAACAAACGTAGGTTACACACAGCAGGTATATTTAATAGAAAAAATAAATAGAAATAGTAGTAAGCACTTTCACAGACTCTGTCCGCTTCATCAGACTAATCATCCATATAAACAGCATGACATTTAAAAAAACTCCCAGTTACAAGAGTAACCAATCAGCAAAATGTACATACATTAAAGCAACAGTACAATAAAAACACCATGTTTATATGTCTGATACATTTTAAAACATATAAAGGTATAAAACACATACATATGCAGATAGCCATAAAATGCCAATATAAAAACTGTGCATAAAAATGTATATATATATATATATATATATATATATAGATATATGTGTGTGTGTGTGTGTGTCAAATTTGCTATATCAGAACATCCATTATGTCCTACTTAGAAGACTTTTCCCCAATTAATGTGTTGCATTTTTATCCAAAACACATTCTGTGCAACACAATGATTGTCATCTTTTCAAATGAGCACTTTCTCATTTTTGAAAACTTGCTTCTCCTGTGGTGCTTTCTGTTGACATTGTGCTTCCTAGATTGTGTAATATAAGTGGTTCAAATCCAGCAGTGAGTGACTGCTGTCAATCTGTGTCCTTTCTTACGATGGGTAGCAATGGCTTCAATTACAGATATGGTATGTATCTATACAGTGTTAGTAAGCTCTCCCAATACTTTTATTCCCTTTTAGCAGATACTTCATCCCATTAATACCATGTTGATATCATTCATTCAAATGTGCACTATCACAATTTTAAAACATTGTCTCATGTTTTGCTTCTGATTAAATCAATGGTCTCCAGCTTGTGATCTTCTACAGGTAGTCTGTTCAAAACTAGGCATCGCTCCTTAAACTTATTTGTATCAGTATGATTGTGAATGTACATGTAGATACCAATGCTGTCAATCAAATATCTGATGTATAGTGGAATATTTCTCTTTCAGTGCTTTCTGTGTATTTTAACACAGACTAGTTCTTTGTTGAAAACTGTTGATGCAATTTGTTAAAATGTGCCTTTTGTAAACGTAAGACTAAGCCTTCTCCTGTGATGTGAGGAAATTATACAATGTTCTGTATCTTGTTGCCTTAGTAAGACTAAGACATGAGTTTGAATCTGTAATAATCTATGCATTGTACATGATTCTGCTTCTATCATCACAGTGATGAATGTATTATGCAACACATGTTTGAGTATACCTTTTGTCATGCAATATTCTGTAACAAGGAGATAGCTCACATCCTTCTTTTAAACCAAATTACAGACACATATGCATTGTAGCAATAAGATTATGCAATGCCTTTAAATATAAAGTATCTTACAATTTTAGTAAGACTTCTCCTGTAGTGTGCTCAGTTTATACAATATTGTGTATGCTATGCAGCCACTTAGGTAGGTGTTCAAACCCTGCAGTGACTGAACAGTATCAGTGTATGTCAGTATAGTATTATGCACAAATACAAATACATTACAGTTGTCATGTATATAATTACAGAGGAAGAGGTGTCACCCATAACTTTTATCTCAAAAAACTTTTTTTGTAACACAATGATATGCTATCATGACTTCACATATGTTGTGTATCACAGTTGTTAAAACTTCACCTGTGGCTCATGTGGTTAATACACATTTCATTACCTTGTGGACTTACACAGGCAACTGTTCAATTTTTGAAAAGGAGATTATTATGACAGTGTCCTGCTGTGACACAAATAAAATGACATCAACATATTTCCATCCATTTTCATGTTGGACAAATACCTTTTGACACATTGAGGTTTTCATGGCAGTCTGTGGTTCTTGTGATGAGAGTGCTGCTGCGACACATGCAGTTCATACAACCTATGCATCTTGACTGTGAGTTAAATGTGGGACTGTTTATGTACAATAAGTTGTCGACATAGTTTATGGGCTTGGACAACCAACATTGATATTGGACTGTTCGTGTTTTTGTGTATATTAAAATAGCTACCTCCTTTTTCATCACTGAGACAAATTTGTATTAGATTTTTTTTATACAAAGCCCTTTCTTACTTCACACCATGAGTCATGTTAATTGGATAACCTTTATTACTATATCCTGCGGCACATGCAGTTAATACACAGCTCTGTAGAGTCCATAGCATGACTGGCAATAATTTGAATCTGTTAAAATCTGCCTGTCAGACACTTTTACAGACAGTAGTGTATTAGTCAAGGAATGCAGATATGGCACAGTAAAAGGTCCTAATTTTGTTGGACTCACAATCCATATTAGGGGAGCCATATCAATTACAATAAAATAGTTATGTAATCCCTTCAAGTGTGTTCTTCATGACACAACCAGTATGACTAATTCTGTGGCATCAATGGATACATAACTTTCTGGTATCTGTCCTTGCATGTGTTTGAGTCTGGCAATATGCAAATGTTGAGTATGTCAATGATTACTCATAGCCATTACTTATTTTCAAAATAATAATGCTTTGCATTGCATGTCTTTATCCACACATTTATGTATTACTGTAATTCATTTTTTCCCACTGTAGAGCTTTATGGGACATTAGGATTTATATGACCTTTATTACTGTATGGCATGCTGCAAGATCATCAGAAAGTGTGAGTGGCCCTGTGTTATAAGATTCTCTTTTGTGTTTGTGTTGCTTACTTTATGTTATGGTATTGTTTTCTGTAATTCCTTTTGAGCAGCATGCCCAGTATAATAATGTAGCAGAAGTGCTGTTTTTTGACAAGACTTAATTGAATAAGCCTCTGGGATGCTTGCTTTGCCAAAATGTGTGCAATGGAGTTACTGACCTACAAGTGGAATATAATAACAGTTGTTGTAGGCCAGTTTGTATTTACTGTATGTGCAATTATACATCTCAACCTGTTAGTGTAAGAAATCTGGACAAAGTCATAAATGGGAGGGGGGGGGCAGCAGCCCAAAAATAGGGACACTTTTTAAATATTACTCTTACAAACTTAGAAAGTTAATAGAATAACAGGTTTTGCATTAGCATGGATTTTCTGAAGAGCTCAACGTCTGAAACTTAAATTTCTGTCATTTTCTGACTTAAGTCCTCAACGACCTACCAATAATTTGGCAGAAAACCTACATTTTATGAGGAAAAAATCCCAAAATATGAGGTAAAAATCTGGACATTCTGTGAAAATCTGGACAGTTGATAGGTATGTTGCATTATCTATGGGCAAATTAGTAATACATGTTGATGTTTCACGTCAGTGTCTTGTATGCTACTGTAGTGTCACACAGTCATAGCTATTGCTTTAACAAGGCTCACTTCATGGATAGATATAGGTTCATAGGTTCATAGATTAGTACTAGGCTAGCTGCCCTTGTGAGCCATTTTAAGCCTAGCCAATTATCCCCCTGTGAGATTCAAATGCTGTACCCTGTGTTTGTAAAGAAAACACCTTGACCATTAGGCCATCCTATACATTGCAATATACTGTATTCACATCTGTACTTTAATGCACATAATAAAAGGGGGTTTCACCTGTGTCCCTCATAGACAAGGGTGATAGGTGCTGATTTTAGGGTCTGCTTGAATCACATACCCTTGGGAACATGGGTTGAACTTGGCCAGGCTTGTAAAGGCTCTGAGGCCGTTAGCCTATTAACATGCTATGATCCTATGATCAAGTCAGTATGTCAGGTGTGGTTTTTACACCAGGTGTGATACATCATATTATTGACTACAGTAGCATAAATGCATCAGATTCAGGAATAGTTATAGCCTGACATTTGCTACATTTGCCTATTAGCTGATGTAATAACAGAATAATACTGGTGTGCATTTTTATTTTACTCATGTCATGTGAGGAGTACCTTTCAGTTTGTAATATGCACAAAACAGTCTATGTAAGATGATATCCCTCATAATATGGGCAACTTCAACTACCCCTCCATTAACTGAGAAAACTACTCATGTACTAATACACTTGCCCAATGTTTCCTGGAATTCATTAATTCAAATGCCCTGGACCAACAGATTATTACCCCCACTAGAGGTAGCAACATCCTTGACCTGGTCATTACTAACATGGGTGACCGTTGCTCTACACCAATAGTTAACTCCTCCCTGGTTAGATCCATGCACAAACTAATACACATCCCTCCCCTCCCCCCACAAAGGTAACCACCATGAAAAACTTCTCCAAAGCTAACTTTGGGCTCCTAAAAACAGAGGTGGCTAACTTCATGGCACCCATGCAAATGGAGAATAGTTGCATGACTGCGAATCATACAGCAATGCACTGTACAAACACGTACACAAATGCATGATTCTTGCCATACCCAATAGCACCAAGATGCTCTCCTCCAAAAAAAGGAAGCCAATATGTTGATCCCCTGCCATAAACAAACTCTACAACAGAAGGAGGAAACTGATGCAGACTAAGGTGAAGTCCCAAGACTGGAAAAAACTCCCTTATCAGCCTCAACAAAAAGTTGAGATCCCTCATCAAATCCTCTAAAGCTAGCTATGAAAACAGAATTGCAGCAGATAGTAAAGACAACAACAAGGCCTTCTATTGTTATGTAAAGAATCTCCATGGCAATACCTAGATTTGTTCTGAGCTACTGCACAATGGTACCTCCTGTAACAAGCCAACAGATATTGCCAAAATACTGGCTGACAGATTCAGTGTCAACTTTACCCCTGCCCCCCAAAGGACCAATCACAATACCAGTAAATTGCCAGCACCCAGTATTAATGTTGCACAGGTTAAAACAGCACTGTCCAAGGCCAAGAATACAGCTTCCATGGGACCTGACAATATCCCTGGCTGTGTTCTACATGAACTACAGAGTAAATTGGCACCTCACCTGTCTGCCCTGTTCAATCACAGCCTCACCTTAGGCTTTGTCCCTACTGAATGGCGCACTGCTACAGTCATCTCTCTCCACAAAGGAAGAGTGACTACAGACCCTGGGAACTGTTTCCCCATTAGCCTGATGAGTCTGATATGCAAAGCTATGGAATGCATCATCATGAACCTAATAAACAAGGATATAGGGAATCTTCAAACTCTGGATCCCACACAGTTTGGTTTTGTGAAGGGTAGATCATGCCTGCTCAATGTGGTCGACTTCTTAGAGTCAGTCACCAGCGCTATGGATGAAGGCAAGGTGATTCATACAGCCTGCCTTGATCTGGCGAAGGTGTTTGATACCATTCCCCACTCAGGAATCAGAGAAAAATTTACTAAGCTAAGCATCAACCCCTATATCACTAGGTGGGTTGAAAACTGTCTCACAGATAGAAGCCACAGTGTGAAAGTAGCGGACTCCAAGTCAGACTGCCGACCAGTCACGAGTGGAGTCCCACAGGGTTTGGTCATGGGTCCTCTCCTGTTTGGTATCTACTTCTCTGAAGTCCAGGCCAATACAAAGGCTCTCTGGCTGACAAAGTTCGCAGACGATTGCAATTTGGGAGCTATTATTAACTCGCCATGTGATGTTGACATCCTACAGAAAGGTCTCACTGAGACCAGCAACTGGTGTCAGAACCATGGCCTTAAGCTCAATGTCAAAAAAATGTGTTGTCACCCCTTTGGGAAAAACCTGGTTCCCATGAATTACCACATTGATGGTAGTTCACTGAACACAGAAGGCGTTATAAAAGATCTGGGAACACAGGTTGACAGCAGCCTCTCTTTTGACCACCACATTGTCACTGTAATCAGAAAGTCCTTCTATATGGCACATCTCATTACTAAGGGTTTTGCATCCAGGAAGAAAGAATTCATTGTCTCCCTCTACTCTTCTCTTATTAGGCCAATCATTGAGTACAATGCCCCATTTGGCATGTACCTCACTAGACACCTGCAACAACTGGAGAGGACGAAAAAGTACCTGACAAAGAGGACCATAAGCCTTAAACACTTGTCCTATATGGAAAGACTCAAAAAAATCCAACTATTCTCTGGCTCATATCGCCTACTTAGAGGCGACCTCTGCTTGACATACAAAGCCATGTATGATCCAGCTCTGTTAGAAATGCTACATCTAAAGAAATTCCAATCCCTCCACACCACACGCTCCAGTGACCTCAACCTCATTACCACAATCAACAGAATGTGCTGGAGGGACAGGTTCATAACCCAGAGACTGCCCTTGCTATGGAATAGACTTCCCATACACATCAAACAGAGCACCTCACTAGCCCTCTTCAAGAGAAAACTTGATGAGTGGATGGGAAATAAAAAATTCACCCCGGGATCACTCCATTGACTCTACTCGACAGAGGCACTGGGAACTAAGGTCGGGTGGCATGATGTCAGGGTAATCCTATGGGCTAGGTTTGTAAAGGCTCCAGGGCCATTAACCTAGTACACACCTATGAACCTATGAACATAAAGAAACACAACACTTTTGTCATTGGGCTGACTACACTTGGCTTATACCTTGACTTAAGTACGTTTGTATATGCCACACTAGCATGACTCATTTTGTATGTACATATGTCACGTCTGCTATATTTATTGAAATAGCAATATGTATATCAGATCATTATTCTGTTTATATTTATTTATATTATTATTTATTGACATTTTTTAACCAGGAAAGTCCAATTGCATCAGAAACCCATTTTCTACAGAAGCCCTGGGAGAAAAGCTCCAGAAATGAGAAAACAAAAGTGCTAACAGTATTCATATAACATCAAGTTATACACAATATAGGATAAAACATGTGATGACAATGGTAGATTGAAAAGTATAACCTGGTGAATGTGACACTTCTGTGTTATGTGTCAGGTCCTTCTTAATTTTACTACACAGAAACATGCAGGTATAGTCACTAACTGTCCTAACATTCACAACATGCAAGTTGCTTGACAAAAGGCTTTTTTTATCACTTAATAACATTATAGCTAGGATTACACAGGAGAGTCTTCTCAACATGTCCACATTGTCAAAGGCATGTGCAATGCCCTAAAACTGTCAATATTGTTTCTTTAATACACATAGCAATAAAAGCCTTGCAATGTTTTAACCTATATGTGTGTTCTAACATCAGTCATGTGGATGCAATTTACCATTCATCTCTCCCACAGTATACATTCCAATAGCAGAGTACTTCAATACACCTGCTACATATATTTAGAGAGGAATTCTCATTACAGTCATGTGAGTAACACAAGTATAACTGAGCATGCCAATGAACAGATATAGTGGCATCTGTAAATTTATGTAGTTGACTGTTTTTATATTACTGTTTAGCATTTACATTAATATAAACACATGCTTGCCTTATACATGCTAAAAGGTAAAATACCCCCTTTCTATGTTTACAAGTTACAACAAATGGCAAAGATATGCGCCTTTCTGATGTATGTGACAACAGCTGTAAGGTTCATTTATTCATGTTTATACATGATGATATGTAGAACAGAGCACTACTGTCAGTTACCTCAGATAATTTTCTGTATACACATACAATATGTAAATAACTGTATTTATACAAATATCCCATTTTATCTATTGTCCTTGTAACTATCTCAGCTCAGCATTTTATTAACATTTATATCACATTTACTCCCCTTTGTTACACTGCTGCTGTCCATTTTTATTTATGTACACGGGTCAATAAAGTTCAGAAATAACTTTTATTAAATCAATATAAAATTAGTTATGCTACAAATGTCTTTGCGAAATAATCACATTTTAATTATCTCAGTATATTTTCCATGTTTAGCCTCCCCTGCTTCTTATTTCTCCACTAATCCCATTATACGACTACTGTTTCCACATTTAACTTCACCTGCATCTCATTTCCACCCTAATCCCATTATATGAGTACAGTTTCAACATTTAACTTCCCCAACATCACAATTATTGCAATAAATATGCTCTTGCTTTGAATTAGCTGTTCACACGGTTGCTCATAGGTTTCAACAACTTTTGTTTACATGTTGTGCTTGAACTTCCATGCACCTTTTCATGGCCACTACCACTTCTGCTGCACACAAAATGGTGCTGATAAACCTGTGGGGTTGCCTAGCATCATACATATTCAGTCAGAGCTGCTGCTCATCATGCAAACCCACTAAAATCATACAGCTCAGAAAGTACAAAGCTGATAATGAATCCCAGTAACTTCCCTCAAAATAAGATGGAGAGATGTTTTTTTTTTACTGATAAAAATGGATCATTACAAACCTGATTTTCTTTCAAACCATATTTATGTTGAGTTAATAATTTCTCACTGTCAAAACATGTGGGCTGATGTGGAATTAAGTGAAAGAAAACACCTTTCCAGAAAGCATGCATTTCTATAATTGCCTTTAACACCAACATTACAAGTCAAGTTTTTGTACAGGCACGCAGTTTTCAAAAGAACATATGCATACAGGGACTGGTTAAAATCAAAGAACAAAATTAATTTCTCAAGACTCCAAGGAATCATGCTATCCACATCAATACGTTCTACAGAACATACATAACTGACTTTGTTTAAAAGGAACACAATACAGCCCTTTTAGCTGACATAGCTGTGGCTAGACAGACCCTGGTTACATATGTGGTGGAATAACCATCTGTCAAGTTCTGGTGAATGGAAATCCAACAATTATTTATCTGTTTAGGAATGTAAACTACTTATGTTCCATATTCATCCTTCTTCATGGACCGTTCCAGGTATGGCTCCAGACAGAAGCTGATAGGGCAAATGAATGTCCTGTATCCAATAAGAAGGCTGATTCTGTCAAAATCATACATGTAATTGGACTCCTTCACTTGAAGAAAGTGATGGTATTTGTTTTCAATGAGTCATTTGCTGGATACCTTACTGAATAGTGCACCTGCACTTATGTGTGTGTGTGTGTGTGGGGGGGGGGGGTCATATTTTAACTGTTTTCCTGAAAACTGGTACATGGCCCAGTAAAAAAGTCTGTAATTACTTGGTGCATGATCCAGAATAACAGTTTGCAATGACGACATGAGATGAAGTTTGGGAAGTCTACACTACAGGTAGTTTTATAGGATTCAAGAAAAAAATCAGTCATAAAATATTCAATAGACAAAAAGTACTTAGATAGTCAGTCATGAAGCAGTTCAATTTTATTAACAAAGATATCCCATATTGGTTGTTCATTTAATTGGGTTTAGTGAAATAGTATAATCTGACTATTTTACTCTGGCATTATCTTAGTCCTTAATTGTTGAATATGTTAATCAAGCAAATAAGGCAAATAAGTACAATGAGTGTGTGTGTGTATGTGTGTGTGTGTGTGTGTGTGTGTGTGTGTGTGTGTGTGTGTGTGTGTGTGTGTGTGTGTGTGTGTTTATATGCATTTGCATGTGCGTATGTTTGTATATGAAGCATGGCAGTACAGTTGTGTGAATACTGACTTCAAATGCAGCTCTCTGAGAGATAGCCCATTATCACAATGTAAACAGTCTGACACTATACCCTTGTTGATTTGAACGAGGATAGCTGTGCTTTATAAGCTAAATGATATGAACTCTACATACTATGGGCAAAAAGTGTTATTGCTGTTACACTGACATTTGCTAGATATTATTTTTTTTAAATCTCTTGATAGATGACTATTTAGTTTTCCCCATCTTCTAACATGTTATTGATCCTTTTGCTTCTCTTTTTAACAAACATTACGATATATTACACCAAAGTGATGTCTTCCCTACACAGAGGGGAATACCTTCCTTTAATCTCATCTTGTGTCCAGATAGTAAGGTGCACCTCAGATGCCAGATAACTTTCATAAGTGTCTGATTGGGATTTTTCTTTATGCCCGCTCTACTTTCACTGAATCTCCCAACATATTAATTATAATTCTACCTGCACTGGACTGACAAATGCAAGTATATACTTCCAGAGATATGCAGTGCAGCTAGGGTGCTGTGTACTTTTGGCAGTTTCAGCACATATGTTGTTTGTGCTTTGAGACTGCCTCCAGCCTCCAAGCAGGTGTGCTTAAGCTGATGGATGTTTCTGCTACTTTCTACATGATGAAAGATGTGGCATTGGCCTCTCATACCCTCCTGTCTTCAGTTTGATCAACTATTGTCCGGAGTGTCCAGATATATTCAAATGTAGACTGACATAGTCACAGCCCAGTCTTTATTATAGTGCATCAGAGAGCCATTTGATAGTTATACAGGTATTGTTACAAGAACTGATAATAGTGCAGGGTACAGTGCTTAATATACGTCACATGAACTACATAGTATCTGACTTCAGAGGAACAAAAATGCAATATGGCATCTAGTGTACAGGATGACTTCTGACTACTGCAAAAAAAAAAAGTATGTGTGTGTGTGTGTGTGTGTGTGTGTGTGTATATATATATATATATATATATATATATATATATATATATTCTTTTTTTTTTCTTTTTTTATATATGACAATATATGACCATATATGACTATTTCAAGTTTTCAGAAACTCGAAATTCATATGGTCAAGACCATATTATTGAGATTCCAAAAACTTGAAATACAAGAAAAAAAAAACAAATTTAAGTTTTTGCAGGGGGGCAATCCCCTTGTACTCCCATGTGGGGAGGCTGTGGCCCCAAATCCTCATTCAAATTATAAATGCCAACTCTGAGAATACAGTAAAGTGGGGAAATGCATAAATTCCCCTTTGAAGTAGTTCTATGTAGATCACAGTACAATGAGGATTGGGGAATTTACCCTTTTCTCCACTATACTGTGATCTTGGAGTTTAGCTTATGTAATTTGCAGGGAGTATGGAGGGTGCAGGAGTGCTTGCCCCCTTGCAAAAATGTAGATTTATTTATTTTTTATTTTGAATTTTCAGAATCTCAGTCATATGGTGTCGACCATATCATTTTTGAGTTTCTGAAAATTATATATATATATATATATATATATATATATATATAGAGAGAGAGAGAGAGAGATAATATGCATACTCAAAATGAGTAGAAGCTCAGTTGTTATACCATGTAGAGATTATCTACCATTATTTTAAGTAATTTTCTTGTAAAATATCTTTTGTTCCAACATTAATTGGGAAGCAAATCCAGGCTTCTGTTGTGATCATTTTTTTCGTAATCATCGGAACAGATACATGATAACTTTAACCATAATCCCAGCTCTCTGGCTGAACAATGTTTGTATTATCATACCTAACAGGATTCAGTCAAACCTCTTGCCATAGTTCAGACTAACTGGATTAATTGCATTTCCTTTATTTAATAGTTTTGTGAAAAGCAAAGCTGCTCTTTTTGGACAGGCTTTTCCAGTGACACTTTCAAATTGGTTTGTGACTACAGCATCACAGGCAACAAGGTAAGGTAGCAACTGAATGGAATTAAAAGTTAATGATAGTGATAGTATATTTATCTGCCTATCTATCTATCCATCTGTATGTATCATTTAATCAAATCATATTACATATTCACAATATTGTGGATTTATACATGTTTGTTAGAGAAATAGCTTTTTCTAAATATTGTTTAATTCTGAGTCCCCCAACAAGATCCCCTGCACGAGAGCTGAAGCACGGCTCTAAAAGTAGGAATATGAGTAACCACAAGAAAAAAGAGCCAGCAAACAGTGACTGGATAAAAATAAATGTTGTATTCAAAGATACATAACAGCAAAACAGCAAAACAGACCGGTTTCGGCTGGAAACAAATTACACAGCCTTCTTCAGTGTGTAAGTGTCATGCAAATCAAAGCTGTTTAAGTACCATAAGATCAGAACCCCTGGGGTTGTCCCTTTAGGACTAAATACAAGTGGGGGGGGTGTAAGCACAAGAGAGGTTCACAATATCCAAGGGTTATTGGAAATGGCATTGAAGAATTGAATGAATGTTTTAATACTAATGTCTTGAACCTGTCCAACTTTGACTTGTCTCCATCACATATTAATGTCCTTAATAAAGGGTTAACATTCATACCTGGTTTCACGGTCTCTGAAGATTTATTAGCGCAGGATTTAATGCGTTTTTGCAGACTCTTGAATTTGAAATTGTTCTTTGGTGAATCTGAAAGTAATTTTGATGTTGGAAAATTTACATATCATAAATCCAGTTTTTCTCCACCCATGCATCCTATAGTTCATCAGTTCCAGAATAGCGTTCTCAAAGATCTACATTTTTTCATTTCTGATGTTATTTATAAACATAATAATATTACGTATCCTGAGAAACAAGCTATTCTGGAACTACAAAGCAACAAGGATATTGTAATTATTTCAGCAGATAAGGGTGGTGCTGTTGTCATTCGGAACTGGATTGATTATGATAATGAGGCCAAAAAACAACTATTTGATGCCAGATATTATTCACACATGTCTGTAGATCCCACATTTCGATTCATCCAATGTATTGAACAGTTCTAACAGAGGCCAAAGATCAGGTGATTATTACTAATGAGATGGTACATCAACTTCTTATCAAGGATCCTAGTACTCAGTATATCTATTTCCTACCCAAAATTCACAAGGATGCTACACATCCACCAGGCAGACCAATAGTTTCTGGGAAGGGATATATCACTGAGCCACTTTCATTATTTTTGACCAAGTATCTCAGACCATTGTTACCCTTTATACGTTCCCGCTTACAGGACACAACTCATTTTTTACAAATAATTTCTGATATGCAACTGGAATCTGATTGGTACTTATGCACACCTGATGTTAGTGCATTATACACAAACATTCCACACCAGGCAGGCTTGGAGGCATTAGCTTATTGGCTTGAAATAACCAACTTATATAGTTCGGACTTCAACTCCTTCCTAGTGGATTTGGCACAGCATGTTCTCACAAGCAACGTCTTCTATTATAAGGATCTTTGTTTTTGGCAGACCAAAGGGACTGCTATGGGGGCATCTTTTGCCCCCATATATGCAGATCTTTTTATGGCCTATGTAGAAACACATATTATTTATGATCCTGTTAGAAATATATTTCTACCCAATATTGATATATGGAGACGTTACCTGGATGACGTTTGGCTTGTCTGGAAGGGTACTGAAACTGGACTTATAGATTTTGTTTCTTATCTCAACAATAATGAATGGGGGTTAGTTTTCACTGAACATCATGACCTGAATAGTATTACATTTTTGGATGTCCTATTGAATAGGCTTCCTGATGATACATTAGGGACAGAGATGTACAGAAAATTCCCACAGTATAATTCTATACTACATGCTTCCAGTTACCACCCTCCACATATAGCACGGAACATTCCCAAGTCCCAATTTATTCGAGCCAAACGCATATGCTCAGAACATGCCACATTTTGTAGGAATCAAGTTGATTTGACCAACAGATTCAAACACAGGGGTTACAAGGTGGGTGACATCTCAGTTGCCAAACATCAAGTCAATTGTATGGAGAGATCCGATTTACTTAAATATAGAGACCATTCCAATAAATCACCCCAACCACTTAGATTTACCACCACTTACGCCAGGAATTCTAATCGCCTTATTCAGAGTGTTCACAGACACTGGAATATTTTACAGTGTGACCAGGATATTTTCAATATAATTCCAGACCAATGTCTCTTTTCATACAGGAATGGCAAAAATTTGAACTCATACTTCAACCATTATAAACACAGTGACACCAAACATACTGAGTATGTTCAGACAACTTTATCAGGGGACATCTTACGGGGATGTTTCCCTTGTGGTCATTGCACCAACTGTCAATATATTAACAAATCCAAAGACTTTTCTAGTAGAAATTGCTCCCAAGTTTTTGATCTTCATTTTTTCTCTAACTGCAGTAGCGATTGGATTATTTATTTGGCCACTTGTAACTGCGGAGCATTCTATGTGGGGCAAACATCACGCCCCATGATAATACGTATTTCAGAACATATTAGTAATATAAAACAAAAAAGAATGACCAATGCTTTATATAAACACCAAATGGCACACCCCACAGCCAAATTCATGTTTACCATTATAGATATGGTATATGGCAATCGTACCAACAAAACAAGGTGGCACACAGTACTGAATGGCAAAGAAAATAAATGGATTATTAAACTTGGTGGCTTGTTTCCCCCTGGATCAAATGAATATTTATGAGCATCCACCAATGGGTTCTGATCTTATGGTACTTAAACAGCTTTGATATGCATGACACTTACACACTGAAGAAGGCTGTGTAATTTGTTTCCATCCGAAACTGGTCTGTTTTGCTGTTTTGCTGTTATGTATCTTTGAATACAACATTTATTTTTATCCAGTCACTGTTTGCTGGCTCTTTTTTCTTGTGGTTACTTAATTCTGAGTCCCTCAAAGCTGACCGGCTTAGAAAGTTACACCTTTTACTGTGCTTAATACACCATTGTTATTTATTATAGTCAGTATGTTATTACTCCTCAGGTCATAACTGACAGTGGTCCAGTAGGATCAGTTTACTTATATTATTATCAAAATTCAAAATAATTAAATCAATCATGGTTGTCATCTTCTCCATCTCTGGCATTGTCTTGGTCCTTAATTGTCAGATATGTTAATCAAGCAAGTAAGTAGTGTGTGTGTGTGTGTGTGTGTGTGTGTGTGTGTGTGTGTGTGTGTGTGTGAGTGCATGTGCGTGTGTGCGTGCATGTGCGTATGTTTGCGTGTGTGTGTGTGTGTGTGTGTGTGTGTGTGTGTGTGTGTGTGTGTGTGTGTG